>NC_081139.1:27907462-27924962 GCF_958295425.1 Solea solea
CACCATCCCACAGTGAACCAGCATCAGCAGCTGGGACTGGTGTTAAATACACAGATATTCTTACACTCTGTGTGTGATCTGAGGCTACGACGGACGTTCACCTTCCAGCAGGACAATGACTTGGATTAAATGTTGGAATTAAGTGTGCGAACATGTTTCCACTTTAAGAGAAGTGACTTCCTGTCATGAGCGTGGAGAAGCTGCAGAGTCACAACAACACAAACATGTTAGAGCAGCTCAGGCTGAGGTGGAGCTGCCGCCTCACCCACTGACACAAGCCTCTAATAACACAGCGTCTCCACAGCTCACCACGTCCTCCTGTCCTCCTGTCCTCCTGTCCTCCACCTAGTTTAGAATGTTTTGACCTCTGGTAGTTTATAGTCCTTATTTTTCTTTGCTTCATACATGGTTCTAGAGAGGATTTAATCTGGATTAGATGTGCATTTCCCTCGTCTCTAATCTGCAGCAGCTACACATTAACTTTAACCACTGATCCATTACTCATTCCTTCAGCTTCTATTTACGAGCCATTGTGACATCATGACCGTTCCATAAATCAGTGGGTTATAAAAAAACATAATGAGCAGGAATTTAAGGTCCAGGGAAAACAAGGCGGAGCTTCCTCTCACACGTCTGACACCAACAGAACATTTTCTATTAAAACAAAAATCCATTCATACCCAAACAACATGAACATAAAATAAATAAACGGACAAAAACACATTCCTTTTAACAGTTTTCTTTTTTTAAGGAAACGTTTCCAGAAAATCTCAACAGTTTAATCTACAATGTCCACGTCACATGATCACGTCTTTATCTCACTGTGAGACAGACGTTAGTAAACCACTCACTCTCCCACACCAAAGTCCACAGAGAAAATCAGTGATTTTAACATCGCACACAAGCTGCTGGTCCTCTGCTGCCTCGTGTGGTCACTTTGTGGCACTGAAATTAAAAATATAAAACGCCAATTTGACAAAATAATATATTTGAACGTAGTGATGGAGGCAGCAGAGGACCAGCAGCTTCTCTGTGTGTGTGTGTGTATGTGTCCAGGTATTACTAATGTTGTGGGGACCTAAAGCTGTTTACACAGTCACATTATGGGGACTTGTCTTCCTTGTGGGGACAAAAATCAAGTCCCCACAACGTAAATAACTACATTTTAAGGTGAAGATATGTTTTAAGGTTAGGTTGAGGTTAGAGTTAGGTATGGTCAGGTTTAGGATTAGGTCTGTAGTAATTGTGGTTAAGGTTAGAGTAAGTCTCCAGGAAATGAATGCAAGTCAATGCAATGTCCCCTTAAGTCATGAATGTCCAACGTGTGTGTGTGTGATGTTAAAATCACTGACTTTCTCTGTGGACTTTGGTGTGCGAGTGAGTGGTTTACAAACGTCTGTCTCACAGTGAGATAAAGACGTGAAACATGTTCTTAAACTGACGTACGAGAGTCTCCGTGTCTCAGGCTGCGTCCACAATGAGTCAGAATCTTCCACAAATCCAACAAAAACTACTTTAGAACCTGAACTCTTCATCCTGGTCATGTGACCTAATCTCAGGTCTGGACATGACACAGTGAGTCAAACCATTAGCTAACGTTGAACACAATGATCCAAGTAAACAGCAGTGATGCAACACACACACACACACACACACACGCACACACACACGCACACGCACACGCACACGCACACGCACACGCACACGCACACGCACACGCACACGCGCACGCTGCTGCTGCTGCTGCTGCCGCTGTATGTGACTGTATCAGACTGAGTCTGTGCTCCGGTCATGGAGGACGTACTGAACAAATATCTTTAATTAGGACGTGTCAGAATGGTCAGTTATGAGCTCTATTTGACCTTTTCTTAACAATGTGTGTGTTTGTACGTCAGTGAAATACGGTCGCTGACTAAATACGGCGACCGCTGGCCGCAGTCTGATGCGAAGTGGTGCGAACACACGAACACACGTTTGCTGACTTTATCCGGAACATTAGCTTCATATATAAAATCCTCTGAGGCTGGAAGTTTGTGTAAAACACTGTGCTCCACTGTGCAGCCACCAACAGCACACTTGTCCCTCCGCGTTGACATAATACCGCTCTTCCTCCCTCGCCTGCACTCTCGCATTTTATAGGGACAAGGTGGAGCTAAGGTGGAGCTCTCCAAGTAAACTTACTGGTGGGGCGGTAACATTTGCGGTGAAATGCGCATGCTGCCGTCATAATGCGCAGCGAATTCAACATCGAGTGTTTTATCGCCTATACTTACACTAAGGGGGACCACGGAAAAAGGACTGAGTATTCTTTTTCCACACTTTGGTGACTGCTAGGGCCTCCAGAGTCCCAAATATAAGTATTAAAATGGTTAAAAAGTTGATTTTGCATAATATGTCCCCTTTAAGTGAGTCTTTTGTTGAGTGGCTCATGTCCTTGGTGCAGCCAGCAGGGGGCACACTTCAAAAAGCTGAACTATCCCTTTAACAGCCATCACAGCCATGTCTTTCATTCAGACATTAATCTGTCAACAAACACATTCAGAAGTCGCCCCTGTCACATATTTGAGGCTGCAGCCGCCGCCTCGGTCCATACCTGCTGGTTTGTTGGCCTGTCGCCATGGAGACGCAACAACAACCACACAACAAGAGCACTAATGAAGCAGTGGGGGCTGGGAGGGTTTAAGTTTGTATGAGAGCACACAAAGAACATGGAGAGAAAGTGTGTGTGTGTGTGTGTGTGTGTGTGTGTGTGTGTGTGTGTGTGCATGCGCGCATGTGAGCGAAGGTGAATGAGGGAGGAACAAAATGTCTTCCTTATCAGACTGACACACCTTCCCTGGTACAGGAACACAAATAATGAGGCTGCAGAGCACGACAGAAATCACTAGTGCTTCAAATATTTAAACTAATAACCTACAATAACTAGTCCTACCTTTTAACAACTCACACTGACAACTAACCAACAGCACTGAAGGTTTTAAAGCTGCGTTAAACTTTCATAATTATCACAAAGAAAAAGTGACAAAACCACAACGCCATATTTAAGTCACAGTATTATCACAATGTTTAAGTCACGATATTTAAATCACGATATTATCACAATATTAAAGTCACGATATTTGAGTCACGATATTTAAATCACGATATTATCACAATATTAAAGTCATGATATTATCACAATATTTAAGTCAAGATATTTAAGTCACAATATTAATCACAATATTTAAGTCACGATATTATCACAATGTTTAAGTCACGATATCACAATATTTAAGTCACAATATTTAAATCACAATATTTAAGTCACAATATTATCACAATGTTTAAGTCACGATATTTAAATCCCGATATTTAAGTCACAATATTTAAGTCATATTATCACATTATCACAATATTTAAGTCACGATATTATCACAATGTTTAAGTCACGATATTGTCACAATATTATCACAATGTTTAAGTCACGATATTGTCACAATATTATCACAATATTTTAGTCACGATATTTAAATCACAATATTTAAGTCATGATATTATCACAATATTTAAGTCACGATATCACAATATTTAAGTCCCAATATTATCACAATGTTTAAGTCACGATATCACAATATTTAAGTCACAATATTATCACAATGTTTAAGTCACGATATCACAATATTTAAGTCACAATATTATCACAATGTTTAAGTCACGATATCACAATATTTAAGTCACAATATTATCACAATGTTTAAGTCACGATATCACAATATTTAAATCACAATATTTAAGTCACAATATTATCACAATGTTTAAGTCACGATATTTAAGTCACAATATTTAAGTCATGATATTTAAGTCACGATATTATCACAATATTTAAGTAACGATATTATCACAATATTTAAGTTACGATATTTAAGTCATAATATCACAATATTTAAGTCACGATATTATCACAATGTTTAAGTCACGATATTATCACAATATTTAAATCACAATATTTAAGTCACGATATTATCACAATATTTAAGTCACGATATTTAATTCACAATATTATCACAATGTTTAAGTCACGATATCACAATATTTAAGTCATGATATTATCACAATATTTAAGTCACGATATTTAAGTCACGATATTTAAGTCATAATATCACAATATTTAAGTCACGATATTATCACAATGTTTAAGTCACGATATATAAATCACAATATTTAAGTCACGTGACGCTACGTACACTCCTGATATAAATTTTAAGACCAGTTGAAAAATTGCAAGAATTGACATTTTGCACTGTTGGATCTTAAGAGGTTTTTAAGTCCGGTTTCAAAATGCAAGAAGAAGAAGAAATGGGAGTGAAACAAAAAAAATTCAGTAAGCAATTTATTGCAAACAACCATTAAAGTGAAATAGATGAAAGGTTTAAGAGCACAGCCTTTAAAAGTCTAAATCTTTTCTGTCAGGTATCCACACTGTCATGACCTCCTGATGGCAAAGGCAAAAAAGCTTTCTCTCTTTGAACGCGGTCGGATTGTTGAGCTGCATCAGCGAGGCCTCTCGCAGCGTGCCATTGCTGCTGAGGTTGGACGCAGTAAGTCAGTCATTTTAAACGTCTTCAAAGATCCTGAGGGTTATGGAACAAAAAGGTGAAGTGGTAGACCCAAAAACATTTCACCGGCCCTGGTTGTTTTTACCATACATTGTGATTGTATGGTGACCTAAATGTCGTGATACTAAAACCCTCTCTCAGAGCCTCAACCCAACTGTGCAAAAACCTAAACAGGTCTGACAAACGAGGACATGAAACCAAAGTGTTCTAGAGTCTCTGTCTGTCCACAAAAGGGACATCCCTCCCCAGTGCTAGCATCCAGGCGTTTGTAGCTATAGCTCCGTGTAACAGGAGGCTTATACAGGAGCCGCCAGCAGCCTTCAGGGGAAGAGTCCGCATCAAGAACCTCAGTCCATTTGGATTCTCTGAGGCCCGACAGAGAACCACAGTTCACACAGCTGAGGTACAGCGGTTTTCTCCCACAGCCGAGGACCAGAGTCTTCATGTAGAGAAGGAGGTCACTCTTCTGTCTCCTCTCTCCCACAGCAGGTTTAACGGCGAGTGACGGAAACACGGACACTGAGGAGCAGACAGGACCTGCAACACCTCCCTGATCAGTCTGGAGGACCTGATGTTCAGGGTTTCAGCCAGTGCCATGTGTGTGTCTGTGTGTGTGCCCGGCATGTGCGTCCTGTTCTGCAGAACCACAGAGTGAGTCTGTAAAAGTCTGAGGGTACTTTCACTCTCACTAACTCACTCACTCACTCACTCACTCACTAACCTAAGACATATCAACGGTTTTCACAAATCAAGATAAACTAATGCTACGTGACGCGCTATAACCTGAGAGTGGAGCTAACAACTAAGCTAACAATTTAGCAAACAGCTAAGCTAACAGCTAAGCTAACAGCGCCCTCCATTTCACAACAGAACAACAGAAACTGAGGGTGGCGCCCTCTGTAGGACCATGCAGGAGTTTCATCAGACGGTCTTTTTAAAAAAGGGGTGGAGTTTGATGAACTTTAAACAAATGCTTAGGTTACCAAAGGTTACCGTGGCAACAGAAGGAATTTACCTTCTGACCTCCAGGTGTTGTCCTTCCTTCGTGTGTGTGCGCGCGCGCGCATGTGTGTGTGTGTGTATAAGAAAGAAAGAGGAAGAGAACGAGGTCACAGTCTGATTAAGTCACAACTGAAAGTTACACAACCTGTTGAGCCAGTTCTTGGTGTTCTCACACACACACACACACACACACACACACACACACACACACACACACAGTAAAAATGTGAAACTTTAAAGAAGGTAAACAGACAGAATGAAGAGGACATGCTAAGACGTAGCTAAAGTGACGTAACACAGAATATCAGGAAGCACATCGCCTCCTAGTGTAGTGGAGGTGGAAACACTTCATATTATCATGTATCTAGTTTCTCTGTTTTATGCTAAAAATACTTTAGAATCTAAATATGAAATACATGAAAGACTTAGAAAAATGAAGTTTGAGTGACTTCAAAACATTTGTCAACGTTCTGGGAATAAAAATGCACAATTTGCAACAAATGGCTTTTTAATAAACAATAAAAATAATAATAATAATATTGACAAAACCTGATCAATATTTTTATGGACAAATGAATTGATTATGAAAAGCATTGTGTGTCTTTAACTTAAGATGTAACTCATCACCCGCCCCCAATCCCCTGTTGCCTGGCAACCCTTCCTGTCATACAGGTGAAGTATGTGACAAACAAACATTACCTGTGACACACACACACGATCTGATTACAACTGTTACCATCAGACACACCCTTCACTCTGCAGCACACACACAAAACCACTGTGTGTGTGTGTGTGCGTCACTGTGTGTGTGTGTGTCACTGTGTGTGTGTCACTGTGTGTGTGTGCAAACAGAGAGGTATTGTGGGTAATGAACAAACATGGCTGACACAGGTTGGGTGCAGGAGAGGAAACGTTTTAGTGTCTCTTGATTATTGTGTAATTACAGCGTTTACTTCACAATCTAAAAATGTACAATTACAGGTTTAAATGAGCCTGAATTTGGGGAGTGACTGTTATTGTGTCCTGAACATTTAGATCAGCAGCTCTAACATCATCACACACACACACACACACGCTAAAATCAGTGATTTTCTCTGTGGACTATGGTGTGGGAGAGTGAGTGGTTTACAAACTTCAGTTTTCTAAATTCCTTACAGAAAAGGTGACTCTGTCCTAAACGTCAAACTCTTTAAAACACACAAATGACACCACCATAAAAATATAATATACATACAGAACATGACCTAAAATAATCTAACCTAACCCAATGTAACTGAACATGACCTAATTTTACCTAATTTAACCAGATATAATCTAACCTAATCTAATACAACCCAAACTAATCTGATATAATCTAAACAAACGTGATATAATATAACCTATCCATTTCAATGTCGCAAATGGGCATGACGAGATTAAATTGCGTGATTTTTAAACGCAGTTTCCTGTCACACCTGCTGAGTTAGGGTGAGTTAGTCCGAGTTAGCCCGAGTTAGCGTGGGTTAACGTGAGTTAGCCCGAGTTAGCGTGGGTTAACGTGAGTTAGCCCGAGTTAGCGTGAGTTAACGTGAGTTAGCCCGAGTTAGCGTGAGCTAGCCCGAGTTAGCGTCAAAGTTTTGTCACCAACAGGTGAATTTCAGAGTAAATAGAGACACTTTAAATGAACCTTTTCTAAGCAAATAAAGGCACGTTTTACATGAACTCAAATGTCGCTTCTCTCTCTCTCTTTTTTAAAAAGGTGCTTCTTAAGTTCAAAAATTCTTTCCAAAATGCAACCAGGTGGTCCGCAGCTGCGACGTGAACGATTTAGGAAAAACTTCAGATTTGAAAAAGGTAAGACTTGTTTAGTGTATTACGTCTATGCCGAATTAAAGAGCGGCTTTTGACGATTCAGAAAACATAATTCACAACATAAGGAGGTAGATGCGGTTTTGTTGAACATCCATTTATCTTTAAAACGCAACATTTTTCTAAAGGGTGTCGGGCAGATAACGTCATGTTAGGCAACACACGAGAATTTGTCGAATTCAGAAAACATTATTTAAATCATTATAAAAAAATGCAAGTTTTGTGGGATTAGACTTTAAAACGCAACAATGTAAAGGGTTTGGGGGCAGACAACGCAATAGTAGGTGTACAACCTGGGAAAACCAACATAAAACTTTAGATTTTAGAGGCAATTATTGTCGTTTGAGTATTTATTGCGTCCCGAATTAAAGACCGTTTACTAAAGACTAGGAAAACACAATTCGCAACACTTTTGGACTGATGAGTTTTTGTTAGGAAGCGATTATACTTCAAAATGCAACATTTCTAAAGGGTGTCAGGCAGAACACGTCCCGTTAGGTGTACAACATGCGAAAACAAACATAAACCTTTAGATTTTAGAGTCAATTCTCGTCGTTCATGAGTATTAAATAGATGCCGAATTACAGACGGCTCTCTAAAAGCTACGAAAACATCATGTACATTAGAAAACAATTCACGTGTGCTTTCGTGAAAAGGCGATTAGACCTTAAAACGCCATATTTTTCAAGGGAGTCCGGAGTTGGATTGGCATAAACGGTTTGTTTGGGGCTAAAACTTGAGGGGGGGGGGGGGGGGGGGCGATAAACATGAATAAAGTTCATCACTGTTGTGTGGAAAACTCTAACCGTTTAAAAGTAGTGTGTGGCGCTGCTGGAGCCTCGGAGGCGTCTGCACGGATGAATGGATGAGTGACTCACCTATGGAGACCAGTTTAATGTTCTCCTTGTCCAGAAACTCCAGAGCCACCGAGACGTTTTCCAGCTTCATCTGCCTGAAGTTCGGCCTTGGGTGATACTTTCGGAACATCTTCTTGTGGCTCAGGACCTCCAGCAGAGCGATGAGCCTCAGGCCGTCGCCCAGGTCCAGCTGCAGGTCCCCGATCCGCTTGTTCACGCACTTGAGGTGCTCGTTGATCCAGCGGGTGAAGGTGTTCTCCTGGATCTTCTTCCATGGCGCGTCCTCGGCCAGGTCCTTCTCTGTGACCGGCATCTTCTCGCTCGTGTCTCCGCCGCTTCGCGTTCAGGTTTCTGGTCAAAAGTGTCGGGAAAGTGTGGCTCGTGTTTCCTTAACGAGTCCGGACTTTGTCCCCGTTTCACGCGGACGCGTTCACGTGCTGCTCCCAAAACTCGGAATGTTCAGCTCCTTCCTCCTGTGACGGTTCTGCTCTGCGCTGGTGATGTGTCGCCCCCTGGCGGACATGTACGGGGGCCTACAAGTGCAAAGCATTTATTACAAAACGTGAAACAAATGAACAAAATGAAGTGTTTCAGAAAAATTAATTCAAAGAAAACCAGGGGAGATTTAGTTGATTTGTTTTTGTTTGCAAAGAAACAAAAACAAAATAACGAGTTAAACTTACTCGGTTCTTCATTTGATTTAATTTCCTTTTATTGCGACTTCGATGCCTCCATCGCACATGAGCGGCGAACGCGAGGCGTGGCAGCGTCATCCGCACAAACTCACGTTCACGCTGACACAGCGCTGTAGTACCTGTGCCAGGCCTGTGAGCGGCGCTGTGACGTGACACCAAAAAAGGAAAAAAAAAGTCTGACTTTACTGCAGATTTGATTTTTTTCCTTCTTAAACTAAAGGTGGAAAACGACACATTTTTATGCTTTTATTGTATTATATAGTTTTTGTTCATGTGCAGACACTTTTATCGTTGTCCTGTGTGAAGCTCCTCCCCCTGTCACAGGTCACTTCCGGGTAACGTGACTTGAGTTAGATGTAAAATAATCAAAACAGTTGGTGAAGTTTACAGAAAGTTTGCCAACACTTGGCTGCATGATGAAGGTTCAGGTCCCTGAGCTTTGGTGTTATGTCCAGATCCATGTTTTTTTTGTTGTTGATGAAAACGATGTCATTTGACTTCGTTCCCTTTAAATGTTAGTGATCGTGGGAGCTCAGGGACCGTCTACTAAGTGCCGGACTTCTCATGTTTTCACATAATTTCACGTGGAGACCAAACAAAAACACGTCCGTTTAGCTGCTTTAAAAAAAATAATAATACTAAATAAAGCAAATCTTCTTCAATCATTAAATAAATGATTAATAATTAGTTAAACCTTTAAAGATGTTTTTGTTTGGTAAAATGTATTAAAAGATCATTTGTTGGTGTTAATTTGTGTGTGTACAGAGACAGGAAGCAGGTTTGGTGAATCATCTTTGCTACAACTTTAATCCAAACATCTCTGCATATTAAACACCATCATCTTCATCTTCATCTCAAATCTCTTAATTGTAACAAAATATTTCTGCTGACACTCGAGTCGATCAAATAACATTTTATTTTACAAACATTTCTCTTTATTTTCTCTTTGTAGTGTTTTCATGTGTTCATGGTTTTTTTCTCTTTAAACCTCAGGAATATTTGTTCATTTTCTCTCTATTTATTATTTATTATTTTAAAACACAGACAAAGACGAGGAGACACAGGACGACACTGTTCACCAGTCCACACACACACGCATACACACATACGCACGCACACACACACAGACTGGTGTCACATCAAAAACGTCCACCTCTCAACAAATTAAATCAATCATCTTTTTTAAATCTATTTTAATAATTTGGCTTTGAGTTTTAGCCCCGCCCACAAAACTCACCCCATAATTAAAACAAAAAAACCCAAACAAACAAAAGGGGAAACGCCATGGCCGACTAAAACCAGAGGGCGCGATTTTCCTGAAACGTCTGTGTGAAAAAAAACAGAAAAACCACCACGACAAAAACCCACGTCAACGCTAACATCAATGCTAACATCATCGCTTACGTCAACACTTACGCTAACGTCAACGCTAATGTCAACACTTACGCTAACGTCAAAGCTCAACGCTCGTAATCAGACATGAGTGGGATGACGGGATTTTAACGTGAAAGCTCATTTCTCCTGGAGAACGATCGGAAAACGACAAAAACCCCCCCCCGAAAAACAACACAGACAAAAAAACGAGGAAAACTAAATCCACCACCACAGCTGAGAGTCGGAAAAACAACAAAAGTGAAAATAAACCAAGCGCGAGAACGTTCTGTAGAAACCACGACTTTTATATTCGTCTACAATTATATACAATTAACTTTATACAAGAGACGCAGTGACATGCTCTCCTCACAGCCCGGTGTGTATGCATGTGTGTGTGTGTGTGTGTGTGTGAGTGTGAGTCTGTTTCAGGCGGAGCTGCTCTTGGAGAGGTTAGGGTAAAGGACGGCTGCCGTCACGGCAACCATCACTGCGATGACCGGCATCCAGGGAGTCCAGCCGCTCTGAGAGAGACAAAGTGAGAGACAGAGAGAGAGAATAGGACCAGTTAGTCGGATTTATTGACGTTGAAATCTTGGACAAAAAAAGACAATGAAGGACGAGAAAGAGAAGGAGGAGGAGCATAAGATATATTACACATATACATATTTTATTTTGAAAGAATCACAAATAAAATGAAAGATAACATAAAAATGTGCATTTTATTTTGAAAGAATAACGACTGAAATAAAAGATAACGTAAAAACATGCATTTTATTTTTAAAAGAATAACGACTGAAATGAAAGACAACATAAAAACGCATATTTTATTTTGAAAGAATAACGACTGGAATGAAAGATGACAAAATCGTGCATTTTATTTTGAAATAACGACTAAAATGAAAGATAATGTAAAAACGCATATTTATTTTGAAAGAATAACGACTGAAATTAAAGATAAAATAAAATTGTGCATTTTATTTTGAAAGAATAACGACTGAAAAGAAAGATTACGTGAAAATGCATATTTTATTTTGAAATAATGACTAAAATTTAAGATACCGTAAAAACATGTATTTTATTTTGAAAAACTAAAAAATGTCTCAGAAAAGTTTAATGAAGTTTTTAAGTGTAGACTCAGTGAAGTGTGTGTGTGTTTGAAAACTTGAAGTAAAAGAGTTAAACAAACATTTACAGTGTTATATAACAACACACTGACAGGCTTTTACTTTGAAACATTGGGTTAGGGTTAGTTTTTACAGATTAAGATTATTAATTTGTGAAAAATCATTTGAACCTGGAATCCTGGAAACTAAAACCTGAGAAAATCTTTAAATTCCAGCTGAAACAAAAAAACGAAGAGAGAAAAGAAAAAGATGTGAATTCAAAACAAACAAACAGGAAGAAGATGAAAGAATTGACAACTTTCCTTTTCACAGCAGAGAATTAGGGACACATGGGATTATTATGTTGGGAAAGAAAATTTTAATATATTAAAGGGGACATATTATGCAAAATCAATTTTTTAATCATTTTAATACTTATATTTGGAACTCTGGAGGCCCTACCAGTCGCCAAAGTGTGGAAAAAGAATACTCAGTCCTTTTTTCGTGGTCCCCCTTAGTGTAAGTATAGGCGATAAAACACGCAATGTTGAATTCGCTGCGCATTATGACGGCAGCATGCGCATTTCACCGCAAATGTTACCACCCACCAGTAAGTTTACTTGGAGAGCTCCACCTTTTCCCTATAAAATGTGAGAGTGCAGGCGAGGGAGGAAGAGCGGTATTATGTCAACGCGGAGGGACAAGTGTGCTGTTGGTGGCTGCACAGTGGAGCACAGTGTTTTACACAAACTTCCAGCCTCAGAGGATTTTTGTGTGTCCAGTGGATAAATTTAATATTTGAAGCTAATGTGCCGGACAAAAAATATTTGTTCAGTACGTCCTCCATGACCGGAGCACAGACTCTATCTGATACAGTCACATACAGCAGCAGTTTATGCAGCTCGCCGCTGGCGATCAGCGGTGCTGTCCCTAAGTATCCTTGTGTCGGAGGGCTCTTCCTGTGACGGCACTCTCTGTGAAAATCAGTTAAAAAAAAAAAAAAAAAAAAAAAAAAAAAGTGTTTTTAACTGATTTAAAACAGTTAAAAACAGTGTTCGGCTTGATCCTTGTGTCGGACAACTCTTCCTGTGACGGCACTCTCGCTGTTTTCCGCACACTTTTTTTTTTTTTTTCCAGAGAACTAGTGGAGGGAGGGGGAGAGGAATGGAGCGGATGGAACAGGAGCTGAGCGAGTGAGTGCAGTAAAGAGGACAAATCAGAAACCCCCTGGAAGAAGTGGGTGTGTGTTTGCCTGTGTCTCATTTGCATATAAAGGGACCAGGCACAAAACCGAGCGTTCTGAAAGGGGCGGGTTTAGCAGGGTTATTGAACTGCTATGGTGCTTCATCTTTATGGTATTTTGACCAAAGCATGTCACTGACATGTTCATTAGGACACCAGGGAACTATTTTCACTTGGAGAACTAGGGTATAATATGTCCCCTTTAAAAATATTAATATTAAAATATATATATATATATATATATATATATATATATATATTTCACAGACTAATTTAATCTTACTGAATTCTTTTTTTTTTAATCCAAAATAAAGACTTCACATTTGGCTCTAATTCTCTTCCATATATTTTCTCTCTTGAACGAACGAGCAACAGACAGACATAACAGACACGATGGACAGAACCATGAAAAGAAGAATTAAAGGAAGAAATAAAGAGTTTGGAATGTAAACATCAGCAAAAACACAAACAAGAGGCTTGAAATGAGGAAAGAGAAATAAAGATAAAGCAGCGACATCCTGCAAGTAAAACATGTTAGTGGACACACACACACACGTGAGTAAATATTCAAAATAAAAACTCAAAGTTAAACTGAATTTAGTAAACCACTCACTCTCCCACACCAAACCTCATAGAGAAAATCAGTGATTTTAGCTGCAGGGACACAGGAGCTGCTGGTCGTCTGCTGCCTCGTGTGGTCACTTTGTGTCACTGAGTTAAGTCCAAATTCACAAAATCAGACATTTGGACTTAGTGATGGAGGCAGCAGAAGATCAACAACTGCTGTGTGTGTGATGTTAAAATCACTGATTTTCTCTATGAGATTTGGTGTGGGAGAGTGAGTGCGTGTGTGGGAGAGTGAGTGCATGTGTGTAGGAGAGTGAGTGCGTGTGTGTGGGAGAGTAAGTGTGTGCGTGTGTGTGGAAGAGTGAGTCACTAGAGCACTACGTTGTCTTTGTGGGGTTTGTTTGGAGGGAACTCTTTAAAGCAGAGGTCACAAACACTGCAGCCAATAAGGTTTTAATTACAGTTTTAATTTAACCTGACTGAGTGTGTGAGTGTGTGTGTGTGTGTGTGTGCGCACACGTTGTGCGACTTCGTATGATCACTCACTTACAAAAACGGTGATAACCGTTGGGAGGAAGCCCTGGAGTGAATGCATAATATTCATCATTTAAATGTTAAATTGCATAAAACGTTAATATCATCATTTCTGTCCGTCCACACTTTTGTTTTCTTCACACTACACCACTGCTTTCTACTTCTGAAAAACATGGCTGGCTCAGTCTTAGTCGGGTTCAGGTGTCAAACTCGCGGCCCGCGGGCCACATCAGGCCCTCCAATCGATTTCACGTGGTCCACCCCTTAATAATGTATCAACTTATTTCTGCTCATTTTCACTTTTTGTTTAGTCTGGACAGGCAGAAAATCACAATGCAATTACTGTTCACACTCACATACTCTGATGAAAAACTAATGACCCAGTTACCAGCTGTGAATTGTTTTCAGATTCAGTTTAGTCTGGACGTGCTGAAAACAAGGAGTCCAGTCAGTCAGTTGTAGTTTAGTCTGGACATACCAACATTCCTGTTCCTCGGTGGCAGAACTTTTTGAAACGAAGAAAACTAGAGGATCGACTTCCTGTTTACATGCAAATGCCCAGTAACTCCAACTGGTCACATGACGCGTGTTTTCATGCGAGTTAGTGTGGACAGATAAATGGCGAGGAGGTGAAACGCTTTTTGATTTGAAAACGCAGCGTGGATGACGCCTGACTGACACGCGAACACGTCATGACAATGAAGAGGACGCTCAGTCTGATAGGAAAGTGCAGGAGGAGAAGAGTTTGTCCACACTGATCAGAATTCAGGGTTTAAAACACACAAATGCCTGGTTGCTGCAGTAACCACACCCTGAATCCATCACAGGGCAGGACAGAGTTTTCCCCTCGGACAGCTTTCCTTCCACTGACAGATGATGGAGACACAGGACACAGGGACAGAGAGAGACAGAGGGACAGACTGGTGTCATGTCGGTGTGTACCTTTCTACCACAACTGGCCGAAACACCAGTAGAGCAGAGCCAGGACAAGGCCCATGAATATGGCTTGGACAGGCTGCAATATGGATGGCTAGAGGGGGGGGGGGGGGGGGGGGGGGTAGGAGAGGGACAAGAAGAGGTCAGCCAGCAAATCAACCAAAAACCAACATGGAGGGTGGAGCAACAGCAGCGAGGCGCGAGGGAGGGAGGGAGACAAATGGTACATTCCATTGACGTCAGAAGTCACAACTGGAATTGATGTCACCTAAGAGTTCACCGCGCTAAAACTGAGTCACGACCCGAAGTGTAGCTACTTCCTGTGCAAAGTGTGGCTACTTCCTGCGCAGTGTAGCTACTTCCTGTGCAAAGTGTGGCTACTTCCTACACAAAGTGTAGCTACTTCCTGTGCAAAGTGTGGCTACTTCCTGCGCAGTGTAGCTACTTACTGTGCAAAGTGTGGCTACTTCCTACACAAAGTGTAGCTACTTCCTGTGCAAAGTGTGGCTACTTCCTGCACAGTGTAGCTACTTACTGTGCAAAGTGTGGCTACTTCCTACACAAAGTGTAGCTACTTCCTGTGCAAAGTGTGGCTACTTCCTACACAAAGTGTGGCTACTTCCTACACGGCAGGTTCAGGTTTAACTTTGAATTAAATCATGTTATATTACGTTTTTAGTCGGAATTCTTATGAAATAAAATAAAATATCTTTCATTTTAGTCTTTATTATAAGAAAATAAAAAACATTTTGTTTTGTTGAAACTTTCAACAAGGAACTCAGACATTCTGACTTACGGCGACAAATGGAACGTACCAACGGGGGGAGGGGGGCAGGATTGTAACACATCAGCCATTTCTACAAAGCAAAACAGCCACAAAAATAAAAACACAGAACTGAGTTTCGGTCGCCCATCACCAGGTCATCACAAACAAACATAACAATAAGAAGACGTTTCTATAAGTGGCTCCGTTCATGATCTACATTTTTATTATTAAAGCTATTAATGAAACAAAACAACCAGTGAGAGTAAAAACTGTCTGTAAAAAAAAAAGTGTCTGAAATCAGCTGTGAATACAACAGGAAACACTTTCTGCAACAGGAAACACTGTCCTCTGAACTGCAGCCAAAACACACCTGATGGAAGGATTATTATAGGGAGGGAGGGAGGGAAGGAAGGAAGGACGTAAGTAAGGAAGGGAGGGAGGGAGGAAGGAAGAAGGAAGGACGTAAGGAAGGAAGGGAGGAAAGAAGGATGGACGGACGCAAGATAGGACGTAAGGAAGGAGGATGAAGAGGAAGACAATGGATGAAGGAGAGGAAGAAAAGGAGAAGGAGAAGGGAGGACAGTGAAGAGGAATATAAAGGTGGGAGAGGAAGAGGGTGAGGAGGAGGAGGAGGACGCTTCACGTTGTTTTAAATCAGATTAGAATGAAAAGAGAGAAAAATAAGAGTTGAAATCAAATCTTCACGTCGAGGGTTAATGTCAAACTCTGCCTCAGTGCCCATGAGCAAAATCTGCTGCTTCTCCTGAATTAATGTTGAAAGAAAAAAATACAATAACAAATAAAACGAAAAAAAAAACCAAACATCTGGAATTAAAGCAAAAGTTAAATGTTTACAACAACAGTGCAATGAGGTGTGTGTGTGTGTGTGTGTGTGTGCGTGTGTGTGTGCGTGTGCATGCGTGTGACACTCACAGAGCTGCTCTTGTCCTGCAGCAGCTTCAGGCTGCTCCTGCACTGCTCCAGCTCCTGGTTAATGTTCAGCTTCTCCTGCTCTGTTCGCTCATAGCGCTGACGGAGGTCCAACAGCTGAGAGTGTGTGTCTTCATACTAAACACACACACACACATTAACTTGTTAGCAGTTTTCTCAGGATGTCTGTGTTGTTAAAGTCACTGATGTAATGAGATTAGAGCAGCCATACTGACCGCCTGCTGCACTGACCTGACAGTGCAGCAGTTCCCTGAACTCACGTCTGAATCCGTAACACGTTTGAATAAGTTCTCACTCATTTACATACATGCAAAAATTCAACAAGGCCGACTCCATGTTGAGGTGAGGCCATGGTTACGTCTTGAGCTCTCACACCTTCACACCAAGTTTCGGGAAATTCCGTGGAACTCAACGTATGCCTCTGTTTAAGCCTTAGAGGCCGCTACAGAGCCCTTGAGCAGTGCACGGGTTCAGGACCTATGCTAATATCGCATTGTCGCCAGAGCTGACCTCCACGCAGAGTCTGAAGAGTTAGCGCCCTCAAATATGACCGCAAACACACGGATAGAAGAATAATCTGAAGGACAAGAATTGGTTCTCTACCCTTCATGAATGAAGCAGAGCCTTTAACAGCCTCCAGGGGGCAGCGTACCTCTTTCTGCAGTGTGTGTGTGTGGGCCTGGGCCTGGTCCAGTTGACTCTTCAGCCTTCTCGCGTCCTGCAGGTGCTGGTTCTCCAGAGAACCCAGTTTGTCCTGCAGAACCTCCTCCCTCTTCTCCAGAGACTCCAGACTGTTACTGAGGACCAGACTCTGCTCCCTGGTGCTGCACACACACGCACACACACACACACACACACACACAGTGACACACACACACAGTGAAAATCTATCACCGAGCACAGACTTTGAGGTGAGTGTATATATACACACACACAAACATATATACACTCTTGCTTGTGATAGATGGGAGTGACTCCACCCCTAATGTACAGGTGTCTGTTGACAGTGTATCGCGTGAGCAGAAAAATC
>NC_081139.1:27929962-28047462 GCF_958295425.1 Solea solea
CAGTGGAATAGAAACAGCAGCAGTTTCCAGTACATTGACAGAGGTCAAAGGTCACATTTCTGCTGGTCAGCAAGTCTATTGTTCGCGACCACAGCTTCACAGGAAAAAAAAGCCTGTATGGCTAAAAATAAAGAAAAAATAATTGATTAATGTGTTGATTATTAATAAGAAAATGTTGTTGTCACTATTTTGTCTCATATACACATATGTAAATGAACCATCTAACACAGAGGTAAACACTGTGCATACACTGATGTGATAATATATAAAATACCACATATGTTTCCTCACACAACAGATATTCTACACATTTGATTTGTCCATTTTTATAACAAAAGATTAAATTGGTATTTGTGTGTGGTGTTTAAATTTCAGTTATTGTTAACATAATTATATTTCTGTCTGTTTTGAAAACTTTGGAAGACAAACTGTCAAAATTCCAATTTTATGACTTTAATCTAAGAATTCTGACTTTAAACGCAGATTTCTGATTTTAATCTCAGAATTTTGACTTTAATCCTAGAATTCCAATTTAAATTTTGTGACTTTAATCCCAGATTTCTGACTTTAATCTCAGAATTTTGATTTTAATCCCAAAATTCCAATTTAAATTTTGGAATTCCAATTTTGTGACTTTAATCTCAGAATTCTGGCTTTAATCACAGATTTCCGATTTAAATATCAGAATTCCGACTTTAATCCCAGAATTCCAACTTTAATCTCAGAATTCCGACTTCTTTCTTGTTTTTCTTTTTACCTTTGAGTGGGTCAGGACTGGTCAGGATGTCGTCCTCTGCTGTCTGGTTGTTCTGTAGATGAGCGTCCAACACTTCTACAAACAAAGACACACATTAAAGTGACAATGCAGCCGTTTATCTCCTGATTTCACAGTGTTCTTATTTTTAATTTAGCTCTTACCACCAAAGTTGGTGAGTTTGTGGATTGAAGAACTGACGCTCTCCTTCAGCTGTTTCACTGCTGCACAGAGAAAAAGAAAGACAACTTTGCAACATTAGGGGTAAAATCAGATTTTTAAAACTTTTCACGAGACGTGAGACGTAAAGTCAATCTGAAAACACAAAACATTTCAGTGCAATTACCAGCATCGAGGCAGTCTATGACTGATCAATACCAGTCTGTCTATGACTGATCAATCAATACCAGTCTGTCTATGTCTGATCAATCAATACCAGTCTGTCTATGACTGATCAATCAATACCAGTCTGTCTATGTCTGATCAATCAATACCAGTCTGTCTATGACTGATCAATCAATACCAGTCAGTCCAAACATGCTATACATAATAATCTGATTGTGTCTACACTAAAATAATTTGTACTACATACACTCACATAATCTGATAAAGAGCACTGAATTAATCTGATTACATCAATGCAAAACCTCGGTATTCTGTTTTCATCCAGCAAGGTAATCTGAATACATACACCAAAACAATAGGATTACACCAACTGACGTATACATTAGCCAGAATAATCTGAAATAATCTGATTATGTGCACCAAAACAAAAATACATGACATGGACAAAAAGTCACAAAATAACTCAATAATCTTTATTTATATTTACAGTCAGTGTCTTTAATCTAAATGACCTTTGACCTCCTGTGTGTGTGTGTGTGCGTGTGTGTGTGTACTCACGCGGACACTCAATCAACTGTGTGATTCTAGTGGAGTCTCCTCCGCTGTTAACGTGACAGTTGTCTGACAGAGACACAGAGAACTGACGTTACTATGACGACCGTCAGAGCAGAGTCCACACGTGGTCAGAGCCATGCATCATTGTTAAAGACTCACACACACAGTCAGCACTGACTGTGCAGTGAGCGCCCCCTGCTGCTCAGAACCAGCCCTGCACATTCAGCCACCACTTCACAAAAAGACTCCACAGACAAAATCTAAAGTGACGTTTGTGTCACTTTAAATAAACCACTCACTCTCCCACACCAAAGCCCAGAAAGAAAACCAGTGATTTTAACATCACACACACACACATATATAGGAGTTGTTGATCCACTGCTGCCTCCACCACAAAGTTCTAATGTCTTATTTTGTCACTTTGGCTGTTAAAATACATAATTTAGACTTTAGACAGAGTGACCGCACGAGGCAGCAGAGGAGCAGCAGCTCCTAAAATCACTGATTTTCTCTATGAGGTTTGTTGTTCCATGAAGACATCAGAGGTAGAGAATATAAGAGCAAGAGAAAGAAGAGTGACAGAAGTATGAAAGCAGAGAACCACCGAGCAACACAGACAGACAGACAGACAGAGACAGCAGCCCCACAGATAAACCTCCTCTACCTCCACTCCACAATCGTCATGAAGAAAAACCCTGAACGTCTCAAAACTCCACACATGCTTCCAAGGTCAGATCTCCACCACAGACAAGAGCCAAACTCCTCCTCCAAATTTCAAAGGCCAAACTCATCCAATAAGACATTAGATAGACAATAGACATTTTCTCTATGAGGTTTGAACTTGTGTTTTCTGTTGAAAAAGACAAAAGACTCACGTATAACACGTCCATCTTAAGTCTATGACGTTTAAACATTAGGTTTACTGCTTTCACACTGTCTAACAGTCTGTAAACCACTCACTCTCCCACACCAAAGTCCACAGAGAAAAAAAACTGTGATTTTAACATCACACACACAGGAGTTGCTGATCTGAAGTTCAAATGTCTGATCTTATTGTCTTTGGAATTTAAAATCCTAGATTTGGGATTATTTTAGTGACACAAAGTGACCACACGAGGCAGCAGTAGACCAGCGGCTCTTGTGTCCCTGTGAGCTTAAATCACTGATTTTCTCTATGGGCTTTGGAGTGGGGGAGTGAGTGGTTTACAAACTTCAGTTTCCTGTTGAAAAGTCTTTCTCACAGTGAGATAAAGACGTGATCATGTGACTTGTTTGTGTCTGTGACAGCCATGTCCTCTATCACAGCTAACGTCGTCGTCTGGTTCAGAGGTTCAGACTATGTATCAGTAACGCATAGAAACACTGACAAAAAGCTGAAATACCCCTTTAACGTTGACACTAGGAAAACATCACACCCTTTATGACTTAAACTAACTACCATCTTCATCTTCACCGACTGCACCATCGTCAGTGTCTGTGTCCTCATCGTCCTCGTCCTCCTCGTGGCTCTCAGGTGTCTTCTGGCTCTGTTTGTCCTCCACGGCCTCCTCTACTGGTCCGTGGGAGACAATGTCCACATCTGTCATGTGACCAGATCAGATTGACAGACACACACGCTCAGATGGTTGTGTGTCACAGTTGTTTCACCCACCGTCACCACAAGAGAATTTAAATCAGTGACCAAAAGCTTCCTCAGACCGAGAGAAATCAAAGCAGTGGACAGTTTTCCAACACCAGAGAAGACGTCACCCACTGCTCACACACTCATCATGTCACCTAAAGGTCAGGGGGTCAAAGTGGCACTCAGCCTGATCCTGATCTGACGGAACTGAGATGGAGATTTAAGATGATTACAGCCATGGAATACTACTATAGTACCGCGTAATACAATAGATCATTTGTTGATTGATTGTGTACGTGACAATAATTGGATTAGATAGACTCACATAATCTGATTAAAAGCACTGAAATAATCTGATTGTGTACACTAAAATAACTAAATTAGATCATCTCAAATAATCCGATTAAAACCACTGAATAAAATGTGATTACGTCAACAAAAAAAGGTCGGATTGCACCTGCTAAAGTAATCTGAATTAACTGTGACTGTAATCTGAAAACACACACTAAAAGTAATTAGATTACAGCCAGTGAAGTACAAGTGTTATGTGCAATTTAGAGTGTATATTACAGTGTAATTTACAATGTAATTTAGAATATATATATATATATACACACACACACACACACACACACACACACACACATAAGACTGTATGTTTTATCATGATAAGATATTTTTTCTCAGATCATCCAGAGATCACTGGATTCACACTCAAAGGTCAAGAACTCAAATTCACTTCCTTCTACGAGCAGATCAGCTGACTGTTGTCATGGTGACACTTCACCCTGTCACAGTGTGAAATCGATCAAGACTGGACCTGAACCCAGATCACGTATCCCCCTAAAATCTGGTTGGTGACCCGAGGGCTGGACATGAAACAGAAAATGTGCCAGACTGTGTCCACAGAGACAGAAATAGACACAGAGAGACACCGAGACAGAGAGACACCGAGACAGAGAGCAGCAGCACGGTGATGTGGACGTCATGCAGAAAAGTTGTCATGCATCATTACTGTCAATCGACAGAGACACAGAGAGACAGCAGATGAGACGAGCGTCCCGCAGCAGAGACACAGAGAGACAGCGGAGGAGACGAGTGTCCCACAGCAGAGACACAGAGAAACAGCGGAGGGGACGAGCGTCCCGCAGCACAGACACAGAGAGACAGCGGAGGAGACGAGCGTCCCGCAGCAGAGACACGAGGACTCACCCAAACTGCTGTTCTCTTTAATGCTTTTCTCCTGCAGCTGTTCTAACCGCACTGTAAACAACAACAACAGCAGAAAGAAGCAGCGTTGACCAACAGGAAGTCCCAGCACAGCCCCCTGATTGGTTTACACACATGTTTACAGACACGCCCACTGGTTGCTATGGAAACTTGTGTTTACCAGGGAGAGATAAGAAGTGATTGACTGAACAGAGTGCAGTTATGTTAGCTTGTTAAAGTTAGTGTGTGTGTGCATTTGTGCGTGTGTGTGCGTGCATGCGTGTGTGTGCGTGCATGCGTGTGTACCCTGCAGGGCAGCGAGTCGTTCGTTGGTGAAGTCGTTGTCAGCCTGCAGAGCTTCTATACGAGCCTGGAGAACCTGCTCCTTCTCCTCCATCTCCTCGATCCGCAGCTCTAACTCTCGCTTCTCTGTCGCCCCCCGCTGGGTGAGCTCCTCCTGCCGACCTTCTGCTGCCTGCACCACGACGAGGAAGAAGGGAACAGAGAGAGAACAGAGAGAATAGAGAGAGAACAGAGAGAACACAGACAACAGAGAGAGAACTAAGTTCAAATGTCTTATTTTGTCACTTCAGTGTTTGAAATCCTTTGTTCAGATTGACCTCAGTGACACAAAGTGACCACACGAGGGGGCAGAGGAGCAGCGTCGTGGACTTAAATTGACGCAGATTTTTAATGTACCTTGATTTTGTCGGTGAGCTCTTTGATCTCGTTGACCGCGGCGTTGTACTTGTTGGCGAGCTCCCTCAGCTCCTCCTGACTGCGCTCAGACATTTCCTTCAGGTGTGTGCACTCGTCCTCCGTGTTACTGAGCGAGCGCTGGGGAATGGAAACACAACATGACGTGTGTGTGTGTGTGTGGTCAGTGCGGACACTGCAAGGGTATGTGCGTGTGTGTCTCACCTCCACCTCTGACAGTTTCCTGACCACCTCGATCTTCTCCTGCAGGACTCTCCTCAGAGAATCCTTGGCCGTGGTCTCGTAGTTGTGTTTGTCCTCCTGAAGAGCCAGCAGCTCTTTACGGATGCCCTCCTCTGTCTGAGACTGTCGGAGCAGAGGTCACATGATTATTAATTCATGATTAAAACTAGAGTGCAGTTTTGTCATTTAATTGGATCATTTTTTCCAGAATTATTTTCAGATTTTTGTTAAAATAATCTTGTGTGTTACCTTGGAGTACGCCTGCAGCTGACTGCCCATCACCTCCAGTCTGGACAGCAGACGGTCCTCGTCAATCAGAGCCTGGTGAGGAAACGTGTATATAAATACACATATGTATGTATGTATGTATGTATGTATGTATGTATGTATGTATGTGTGTATGTGTATATATATATATATACACATATATACACACACACACATACATATATACAGATACATAAATATATAGAGATATATATATATACATACATACATACATATACACACACATATATGTATACACCAGAGGTTGCGCTAGACTTTTTCGTTGTCTGTCATTTTGACTGACAGTGTCATAAAAATCCCGTCATAATGAATTTTTACCGGTCACTTTAAATGATAATAATGACATATTCAATTGCATTGTTCATATTGCAGTGGAATATGAACAGTCTCACACCTTCCTCCTGGTCCACATGGACTTAAATCGCGTGCCTGCTTGTGTGTGTGTATATATATATATATACACACACATATATATATATAAACACATGTGTGTGTATATATATATATATATATACATATATATATATAAACACATGTGTGTATGTATATATACTATATATACACACACACACATATACACACATATGTATATATATATCTATATAAAAATTAAGACATAGACGTGGTCAGGTGTTTGTGTGCTGCAGACCTGCCAGCTGCTCTCTGAGGCCTCCTGAGTCGATGACAACACACGCTGCAGGGTCGCTAACTTCTGCTCCAACATCTGCTCTCTGTGTAAGGCCTCCTGTTGGGTGGGGGGGAGAGAGAGGGAGATTTGTTAAAAAAAAAAAATTCACTCAGAATTTATTCACTCAGAAACACACAACATTCATTCACATCCTTCACACTTTGTGCTCATGGTCAAAATGAAGAAATAAATGATTATATTTTTAATTATTATATTAATACAGAGACGATTCTAAAGTGTTAAAAGTGAATATTTAACAGGAGTCTGGTTCTAATGATTCACGGTCACTGAAAACAACTGCTTTACAAGTCACTCCTTTGTGTTTGTGTCGCCACAGTTTCACACAGATGTGCTGTGACGACTCCGCCTATGTGGGGGAGGAGCTATGACGTCACGGAAATGACTGACACGTGCTCCAGAGCTCTCCCTTTCCAGTCGTTCACTTTGGCCGTTTCTCAATACACAAATAAGCAAGTATGTACTTGATAACTTGGGAAGTATATACTTGCGAAGTACGCTGGGAGTACATACTTGCCAAGTACGGGAGTAACAAGTATGTGGCTGTTTCTCAATACTCAAGTAAGCAAGTATGTATGTATTGTTCTGCTGTTTGAATTGTGGCTGGTGCCAAGTGCTGCAGCCTCATTACCACAGTGTTGATAAATGAACATATGAAAGACTTTTAATAAATGCATATATAGTTATTATTTTCACATTTTAAATATTTAACTTTATTTATTAATTTATTTCAATTAAAATGTACAATACAATGTGGAAAATAGATATAATACAGCATTGTAGAGTAGTATATATATATAAATATATGTACACACATATACATATGTGTATATACACATATGTATATACACATATATAAATATATGTACACACATATACATATGTGTATATACACATATGTATATACACATATACATATATACATACATACATATATTTACATATTATATTTAAATACAGATACAATGACCGTGTGACTTAAATATAAATCGAACATTCAAAGTTAAAATAAATAAAACAATAATAATATACAAACTTTCAAACTGTCAGGTCAAAACGTTTCCATTAAAAACAAAATAACACGTCAACAACAAATCTATGGATCACAGCGAGCATCTAATGACAGCGACGTCTGAGCCAGCGGATCATTTCATCAGGACAGGCCGAGGTAACGCTGCTCTGTGCCGGGCACAGTGAGAGCCGAGCGTCTGCAGAGGCGGAGCTGATCACCTCGCGACAAATGTCGCTGCCAAACTATAAATACGTCATGTCTTCAAACACAAACCACATGTTTGAATTCTAAATGACTAATTTCTCGCCTCAAATGATGTTAAAACTTTGTCCAGGAC
Source organism: Solea solea (assembly GCF_958295425.1). Lineage (NCBI taxonomy): Eukaryota > Metazoa > Chordata > Actinopteri > Pleuronectiformes > Soleidae > Solea > Solea solea. Next base: position 27,937,729 of record NC_081139.1, read on the forward strand.
AAAGAAATGTATTATTTGCTGCTATGTTCCGCAGAAACGCATTCTGGGATACATGGCCATCCCAAGTATGCTTAAGTCAACTCCGATGCACACTTGGTAAAAATGGGCGGAGTGAGAACACTTCCGGGTTTGAGAACCGTCCTCGCTGTTCGCTTACTTGAGAATTGGAACAGCACTTGGACTGAGACTGATGACGTTTTCACAAGTACGGGAGTATGCAAGTACGCACGAGTATGCACAAGTATGGATATTGAGAAACGGCCTTTGTTTCATTTTCTTTAGAAAAAAACACTTGAGTCGGTGTCAGAGGTCATGCAGTTCCACAGGAAGACCAGTAGGTGTCAGTGTGTTACCTGTAGATACTGGGAGAGCTGGAACAGTTCCTGAGAATACATGGTGGGAGTGTTGGCTGCAACCTGGAACACACACACAAAAAATACAGCTTTTCATGTATTTAAAACACTTCAAAAGTAAAAGTAAAGTTTGTAACCACTCACTCTCCCACACCAAAGTCCATAGAGAAAATCAGTGATTCTAACATCACACACAGGAGTTGTTATTCCACTGCTGCCTCCATCATTAACTTCACATGTCTGATTTTATCATCTTTGGCATTAAAAATCCTAGATTTGGATTTATTTTAGTGACACAAACTGGCCACACGAGGCAGCAGCAGACCAAGAGCTCCTGTGCCCCCGCTCGCTTAAATCACTGATTTTCTCTGTGGGCTTTGGTGTGGGAGAGTGAGTGCTTTCCAAACTTCAGTTTAACAGTGAGATAAAGACTGAGTGTTTCATTAAGTGTCAGGAATCAATAGTGGCCTTAATCCGAGCATATCTGTCTTATGCTGGTTGCAGCAGCAGGGGGCGCTCACAGCTCAGGCATCCCAGCACACTTTAATAAATCCTGACGTGGACAAACGATCCTGATCACATGAAAACCAGCATCAGTACATTTCCACCTGACGTCACAGACACAGTGTGTGTGAGACCTGGGAGGTGCAGGGACTTCTGCTGTCTTTGGATTAATTATGTCAGAGAAGTGGTTTTGAATGTAATCACAGCCTCTCCCTGTCGCTCACACACACACACACACACACGTTCATGTTCAGCCAACGTCACATTGAATTGGTAGCAAATGAAACGTTAGTGTGTCGTTTGCAGTGAATTGTGTACGACGCGTGTTCGGCTCAGAGTTAAACTTCATTCACTGAAAGTTACGTCAGACGTAGGGCTGAACGATATATCGTTATCGTATCGATATCGAGATATGAACATTCAAGATATTCATATCGCAAAAGCAACGATATAAACAATATAGATTTTCCCCCGCGCTCGCCCTACATGTACATTTCTGGCACAATAAACTTCATTTTTACGATTGCCCTTGAATGCACCACTGCGGCCAGCCAACCACAAACCTTATTTCATGCTTGCTGTGGATCGACAGCTGAAGCCAACCAATGACAAACATAGGAGGGCGGGATGGAGACGGACACTGAGACGCGCACACACACGCGACATACACAGCGGGAAAGAAAGTGACATGAGCGCGGAAGATAATGCGGCCGGTGGCGATTTTGTGCCAAAACATAAATCATCGTATTTTCGATTTAAAAAGGATGATGTCATCCAGAGCGAGGTGTTGTGCAGGTCGTGCTTGGCAAAAATTGCGACGAAGCAAGGTAGCACAACAAACATGTTTCACCACCTGAAACAACACCATCGCGTGCTGCACGAAGAGTGTAATAAAATGAGAGAAACACCGGGGACTTCTCAGTCATCCCAAAAGAAGCCCAAGCAAAGTGTGTTTACTGATGCGTTCAGTAGCGTTACACCATATGAGTCGACGTCCACCGGACATAAAGGCGTTACAGACGCTATAACGTCAGACTTTGCAAAAGACATGGTACCCGTGTACACAGTCTCACAGTGAGTTCTCATCAATAAAACTGCACTTTCCATGTGGAAAGTTTCCATAGTCTTTTGTATTATGATGTTTTTATTTTTCTGAAAAATATTTGGTTTTCACCGAACCCGTAGTCATATCGTATCATATGGATATCGAGATATCTGACATGAATATCGAGATATGAAATTTTGTCCATATCGTTCAGCCCTAGTCAGACGTCATGTGACGTCCGTCTCATTTGTGTCATTGTAATTTAAACATGAAATAAACAAACCACAGTAACAGATACGTTTTATATCTGATTACATGCTAATAGATACATTATTAAAACAATTAAAATAAACATAAACTCTTGGCGTAGATGACAATTGATGACTTAAATTATTTAATGTTCAAAAATATTTTGTACTGTAGTTTACAGACAGAATCGTCGCATTTGTTATGGTTTACAGAGCAGCTGTGATTTTTATTTGATTCCAGTGGAATTTCTGTAATTTTTTTTTGGTTTGTTTGTTCTACACTCCAGTGTTTCTGCAGAATAAGAATGTTTGTGAAAGAAAAGAAGACACATTGCGTCTTCTTTGATATAACCTCGAAACGATCAAAATCTCATTCTGAAAGGATATCGACTCTTTATTTTTATTAATAATAAAACCAGTGATATTTTCAGTTTCTTAAGTGTGAATGTTTTCTGGTTTTTTTGCTCCAGAAATCATTCAAACTCAGAGACCTTTTAACATAAAACACCATGACATTTTATGGACACATTGATTGATTATGTACATTAATTACAGTCTGAGCGCACACACGGTGCGGAGGATTTCTGCGACCGCATCAGAACTGGTGAAGACCTACGTCTGAAAGTGGGAGGGGCTAATAACAGAGTTTAACGTACATGCACCAAACTTGGTAAGACTCAATTTCACACCAATGGTTTTTGAACAAACTGGTCCAAGAGCTTTAGTTGTAGTTCGAGTTCTACTTCATTCATGTTGATTAATTAAGTGTGTGTGTGTGTGAGATATCTGAGATACACATACAGCACATGTCACAGAACAACAACAACAACAACAACAACAACAACACACAAACTTGTTCTTACCTTGTCTACAGGTAGTGGTAACGGAGTCTGGATGACACTGGAAGGAAAACCACAGAGAAGAAGAAAACATTGAGTCACCATGGAAACAGCAGGAAGGAGGACAGACAGGTGGAGGAACCACAACAACAAATGAGGAATGATGCCACACACACGAGGACACGTCCCGTCTTTAGAGATGTCACATCTCTAAAGACGGGACGTGTCCTCGTGATGTCTCGTGTCTTCACACTGACGGTTAAAGGTAAAACTCAAACACAAAGACAATGACTGACAGCAGAGAGAGAGCTGAGAATATGACGTCATCGTTTTCCTAAAGCAGCATATTCTCCGTCTCCACGGAAACGCGAGGACGCCGTTTTCTCAGATTTTAAACAACAACACCGTGTCTCCGTGTGGACAGAAGCACTCAGTATTCACATAAACCTGTTTGTGTGGACGAGCAAAGTACAAGCCGACTCTGTCGATGTGTAACTACCAACCAACAAGAGGTGAGACTGTGGGCGGAGCCAGACTGTCAGAGAACACGCTCTCGTCCAGAAGAATCTTTCCATAAAAACAAGTTACATGTCCGTTTGTCTGTCGTTTAAATGTCCGACCGTGTTTGAAATAATGCTGAGTGATTCCAGAAAAGAAAGCGCTGCACGTCTCCTCAGAGTCTCTCGGTCACATGATGTGGGTCATTACCTGTATTTGTCACCACAGAGAGTTCAGAGTTCAGCTTCTCTGTGTGTGTGTGTGTGTGTGTGTGTGTGTGTCTGGAGAAACTCAAACTTCCTCTGTTCAATCCAGCAGATTATTCAGGCCCTAGCAGTCGATCCCCGTCTCCACTACTTTCTCCGCCCCCTCCTTTAGGCTAAAGAGCTGATTTTCTGCCTTTCTAACTTGTGTAAGCTCCTGTAGCTCCGCCCCCTGCTGACACTGACTGTGAGGAGACAAACACTCCCTCCCTGCTCCCAGCACCAGCTTCAGCAGCTGTTTCAGCAGCTTCAGCTTCAGCTACGGTTTCAGCAGCTGTTTCAGCAGCAGCTTCTGCCTTAGCAGCTGTTTCAGCAGCAGCAGCTTCTGCTTCAGCAGCTGTTTGAGCAGCAGCAGCTTCTGCTTCAGCAGCTGTTTGAGCAGCAGCAGCTTCTGCTTCAGCAGCTGTTTGAGCAGCAGCAGCAGCTTCTGCTTCAGCAGCTGTTTCAGCAGCAGCAGCTTCTGCTTCAGCAGCTGTTTCAGCGGCAGCAGCTTCTGCTTCAGCAGCTGTTTCAGCAGCAGCAGCAGCTTCTGCTTCAGCAGCTGTTTAAGCAGCAGCAGCTTCTGCTTCAGCAGCTGTTTAAGCAGCAGCAGCTTCTGCTTCAGCAGCTGTTTAAGCAGCAGCAGCTTCTGCTTCAGCAGCAGCTTCTGCCTTAGCAGCTGTTTCAGCAGCAGCAGCTTCTGCTTCAGCAGCTGTTTCAGCGGCAGCAGCTTCTGCTTCAGCAGCTGTTTCAGCAGCAGCAGCTTCTGCTTCAGCAGCTGTTTCAGCAGCAGCTTCAGCAGCAGCCGTTTTCCTCGTTGTGTCTAACATTGAACAAACGTCAGAGGGACGGACAGCGACTCCAAGCATGTGTCTACTTTCTGTCCGTTGAGCTGTCACACCAGAACTCAGTAGCCAATCAGCAGGCAGCTCCGTAAGCCCCGCCCACAGTCAGAATCATACAAAAAAAACCTGGTGCAAAGAAGAAGACTTACTCGCTTCGACGCCGTGCCTCCATTCCGTCAGGTAAGAAGAGTTTGATGGTTGACACGATGCAGCCATGAGTGACTGAAAAAACAACAACACAGTTAACTTCCTGTTTGTGTTTATAATGAGCGAAATAAAATCAATGAGCTGTATTATAATCTACTAAGTTCTGTCTATTTTACATTATTTAACATTTAATGAATGAGTATGTGGACATGTTGTCAATGTTCAGCCTGGAGAGGAAAAGCATTATTTCTTTTTTTAAAAAGCTGGAGACAAATTTACAAAAACCACAATTCTGACGGAAAGGGAACGTGAACCAGTGACCACACACACGTGCACACACACACACACACACACACACACACACACACAAAATAAGAGCCAAGAGAGACACGCTTTTGTATTAACGTTCACTGTTTAACACCTGTTAAAAATGAAATCAATGTTTTTTTGTTACATATTGTGTTTTACTGTCAAAGAAATTCACTGACAGAATTGACCACACACGCACTCACACACAGACACAGGTTTAGTTTTGGGGGATTTGTAACAGTGTTTTATGTTAAGGGTTTGCTCTTCCAGGCCACCGTACTCCCCGCCCCCTCACACATGTGCGTACCTTTGCGTGTGTTCTCAGTGACGTCAACACCAAACTGGATGATGTCTCCAGAGAGGACCTCACAGGGCGGACTCTCCTCAGAGCCGCGACTCAACCTCTGGCTGTTGATGAAGGTTCCGTTGCTGCTTTTTGTGTCCTGCAGGTAGAACTGAAACACACACACAGTGTGTACACGACACTGTTACACTCTATACGCCAGTTTGTCGTACGACAAGTTAACACACAAAAAGTTAACGCACACACATGATTCTCGTGTTGATCAGACCGAGCGGCGCAACACACACACACACACGACTGACACTCAAGTTCAACATTTTAGGAACACGCAGTGTCTCTCTCACACACACACACACACACTCTCAGACACAGACACTCACACACACCTCCTGTCCCCATGGTAACCTGAAGTCAGGGAGGGGGGGCCTAACTATAGAGCTTTTCACCCAGCAACACACACTCACACGTTTTTATATCTCGTGAGGACACATCAAAGACAACACATTCTCAGGCTGTAACTAAATAACATCAAACTAAAAATGTCAGACAACCAAGTCCAGAACCACCAGGCCGAGCTGCACCAGACCGAGCCGAGGTGCACCAGGCTCACCACGTCACCACAGTTTCATGCAGCCGTGCTATGATGACTCCGCCCACCTTGAGGAGGACATGGAAAACTAAACTAAACTGAGTCGAGTCAGAAGTGTGTGATGGAAAAGAGCCAAACAGACCTGGCGACACTTTTCAGTGTTTCACAGCAACATTCCTGCACAACTTTCACCCACAGTGAACATTTCTGAGGGAAACACTGCAGCCATTTACCCTCCTCCTCCTCCTCCTCTTCCTCTTCTCATTGGTGTCATCTAAATGAATGCCATGTTATTGTGTTGGGATTTTAATTTGCCTTCAGTCTCCAACAGCGGTCCATGCCACCAGTCACTGAGCCAGTCAGCAGTTTCTCTCACACACACACACACACACACACTTTCATAAACAGATAGTATCAGTCAGCTGACGGTGAAAATATTTCTGCCTCAGACTCTGCAAACTTTCATAATTGATTTGGCTTATGTTTGTTTTTCGCTCCATTAAAACGTCAGAAAATGTGTAAAAATGTTGATCAGTGTTTGTCAAACCTGGAAATGATGAAGACAAATGTCTTTGTCCACAAACTAAAACCATTCAGTTTTGAATGATTTCTTTGTTTTATGGAGAAAAAAAACTAGAAAATATTCACATTTAAGAAGCTGAAAAATCAGAAAGCTTGTTTTTAAATTTAAGAAAAATAACCCAAATTCAATGATCAAAATAAAGGCATTTATTTTAGTAAGTTATAAATCGTGACAGAGTGGAGACGTAGAACTGACATTCACTTATCAGAATGTCAGTCAGAATGTCTTGTCTTCACATGTCTTTCGAATCTCCGCCCCTTTGTTTTTTTACTTTGTTTTGGTCCATGACATGTTCTCTGACAGATGTGATAAAATTTAATTTATAATAATATTCACTGTGATGGAGCCACAGCAGTCGAAGGATTTCCTCTGTGAATTCATTTCACATCAGAAAACCTTCTCAAAGAGTTTTAAACGTTTCACGAGAAAATAAGGGTTGTTGGTTGAGATTCAGCTGCAGTTCTCACAGTAGAAAACTAAATCCATACGACAACAGCCTGAAGGCCCGGAGTAAATGACGGCCATGAAATTTGTTGTTAATAACCACGATAAAGACTTCTTTGTGGGGTTGGATGTCAACGCGTTGGTCACACCACAGGACTGGAAGTGTTTGCAAATGAATGAAACGGTCGAGTCAGGACGATAAACGATGAGTGACGGTCGCTCAATTCCCTGAGGCATTTTTTCTCCGAGTTCTCGACTGACCAAACTAAAAGAGAGACTCCAGGCACGTTCCCATCACACTGTTCCAGGAACAACACCATTTCTGGATGTCCTGCATAAAGCTGAATTTAACATCTTCAGAATCATTGAGATGTTAAATGCCTCCACTGCCCCCTTCTGTCCGCCGACCACCGGAGGTCTCACAGCCAGGTAACAAATGTCACTTTAGACGTTCATAAAACATCTCTGTGACCAACACACACACACACACACTGCAGTAAACATCATACCCGATTTTTCCAACAGTGAGAAGTGAAAAACACGTCGCCTTTCTCAATGTTTTCTGACGAATTCACGGAGGAAATCCTTCCACTGCCGTGGCTCCATCACAGTGAATATTGAAGAGAATCTTATTATAAATTCAATTTTATCACATATCATGAACCAAAACAGGTAAAAAAACAAAGGGCGCACCTTTGTTTTTTTGTTTTACTTGTTTACTTGAGCTTCGAAAGACAAACGTCAAGAGAATTTAGACATTTCGAACATTCATGGGCACCATAATTAAAGATTATTTTCTGATTAGTGAATGTCAGTTTTACGTCGCCACTTAAACACTCACTTACTAAAATAAATGCCTTCTATTTTGATCATTGAATTTGGGTTTTTTTCTTCAATAATTTAAAAACAAGCTCTCTGATTTTTCAGCTTCTTCAATGAGAATATTGTCATTTTTCTGGTTTCTTTGCTTCATAAAACAAATAAATCAACATCATCATTTCCAGGTTTGACAAACACTGATCAACATTTAACATTTTCTGGTATTTAACGGACAAACAAGCACTCGATTCATTGAGAGAATCATCGCTAGATGCAAATACAAAAAATAAAAAAGATGTTCACAGGTGTTAATGTTTCAGTGGAAAAAAATACTTCAGGCGCTGAGCTGCTGTCGCTAAGATGATGCACGACAGACAAGATGACAGTGACGCCACTGAATGTGTGTGTGTGTGTGTGTGTGTGAAAATCAAGGAGGAAGTAAACAAGTGTCGATGACACAACAATGTCAAGGTATTTTCAGAAGAAAGTAGAACTGGTGTCTGTGTATTCACAGAGTATTCACAGAGTATTGCCGTGTTCATTTCATACAATCTATGGTTCATTTCATCAAGAGGAAAGCACCAAGTGCTAATGGGTGTGTTTTCAGAGCACCCCTGTTTCACAGGTAACATGCGCAGAGCCAAATAATCCTGTTCTTGTGCTGATATCACTAGTTGACATAGTACATTTTCGGAAATCATGGGCTATGATATTGTGCAGATGTACATGATGCCATCGGACTCATTTTACAGTGTATTTTACAGTGTATTCACAGTGTATTTTACAGTGTATTCACTGAGTATTCACAGTGTATTTACAGTGTATTCAGTGTATTCACAGTGTATTCACAGTGTGTTTTACAGTGTATTTACAATGTATTCACAGTGTATTTACAATGTATTCACAGTGTGTTTTACAGTGTATTTACAATGTATTCACAGTGTGTTTTACAGTGTATTTGCGGTGTATTTTACAACAAATATTGATCTCCTGTCAATGCGATTCATAGATCCTTGTAGGTCAATGCATGTATGTGTTTATCCATGAGAGGAGGGGAAAGGATGACGACACTGGTGTCTTTATAAATAGCTGATGGTGTGTGCTCTCTCTCTCTCTCTCTGTCTCGCTCTCACACGCGCACACACACACTCTCTCTCTCTCTCTCTGCATACCACACAGCCGTGTCATTGTGCGGCTGTCTCAGCCTGTTTAACCTGTTCCACTACAACACTGATTTGAAGGACTTCACTACAAACGGTCGTGGCTTCTTTAGCTTTTCTCCAGACGAGCATGCGACTCTGAGCAACTAATGATGACGTTCCATCGTCGATGGATCCATCACATGAATGAATAATTGATTTGTGGAATAATGGCTGCAGCCCAACTCGGCGCACGCAGACACAGAGTCCTGGACAAACTTCGGTCGCAGATCTGTTAATATCGAATAACGTACTGAATATAATAAATATGATGATTATCAGTAAACCAGGAACAGTCATCACAGATACACATTTATCATGACTTGACCAAATCCAAAATCTAAGACCGAATCTGGTCTCGTAAAACATTTTTTCAGTTTTGTATGTTTTTATTAGAATAATAAATATACTAGAAACAAATAATGAAATAAGTGAAAAAACACAAACACAAGCGATAAAAACGTTGCATAACAACTTTGTGGTTGTTTTAGTTGTGTCAACAGAAACGTGAACAGGTTGTGAAGGGATTCTACTTTACTGTGAATTTGTTTTTCTTTGTTTTTTTATGTAATTCACTCTTTCCGACACTTGTGGTCATGTGACTCACACGCAGCTGAATAAGCAGGGTTTTTGACGAGCTTCTTCAGACTGCAGAGATATACGGCAACATAAAATGGAACATAAATTCAGAATTAAACCAGACTTCAGGTTGTTGTGGGCCCCGAGCGTCAGGAACAAGATCTGTGTGTTTCTGCTCATCGTCCCCTCGAGTGTTTGGAAACTTTATGCTACTTTTTGTTTTGTTGGACGATAAATCGACAGAAAACAACAGAGTTTGACGTTTTCCCCTTTAAAAGAAGCTTGAGCGTAAAAGGAGAGAGGTAAAATGTTCAGACTCTGGAGAACGTACTGCAGCGAGGTGTAAAGGTGTCAAAGAGTGTGCACACGTCATACAGTCAGCTGTTTGTGAAATTATTCCAAATGAGTCGCAATCCTTTAAACCTGACTTTTCATCAGCCGGCAAAACTTAATAATGTGCAAAGATTCATGTGAAACCCAATCCTGTCATTAAAGGGACAGTTCAGGATTACTGAAGTGTGGCTGTACGAGTTACGGACACACGTGATCTACACCTGCTTCAGCCTACGATATTTTAAGAATATATTTACCCTTCTAATCTGACTTTACTGAAGTTTGTAAACCACTCACTCTCCCACACCAAACCCCAGAGAGAAAACCACACACACAAGTTGTGTGTGTCTGCCTCCATCACTAAGTTTAAATGTCTTATTTTGTCCCTTCAGTATTCAGTGATGGGGACGAGACCGCCTATGCCGAGTCAAGACTGAGTCTTTGAAGGGTCGAGACCGAGTCGAGACCGAGTCTTTGAGGAAGCAAGTCCGAGTCAAAACCGAGTCCTTTAGAAGTCGAGACCGAGACCATTAAAAACATGTCAGTTTTCATATTCATGATATCACCCCAGTTAATAATCCACAGTTAGGCCTACAGACTAAGCTAGATTGGGAATTGTTTAGAGGAGCAGTCTTAACATCTTAATATGGACTATGCTTTTACTATCATTAAAAAAATCCCTACCACATGCATCATCTTCTGCCTATTTTTATAAACTGCTTCAACAGTGCTGCTCCGTCATCAACATGTTAAGCCCACCCTGACTTTTTTAATCATAGTTAGGACATAACATGAACATAAAAAAATGCGTTGGTCTCGAGGACTCGGTCTGAAATTACGAGTCCTTCTCCTCCCACTGTGGTCCGAGTCCGAATCAAGACCGAGTCTTTGAAGGAACGAGTCCAAGACGAGTCAGAGAAAGCAGAAATCGGTCTCGAGACCAGTCTCGAGTCTGAGACCGGACTCGGGTACTACATCACTGTCAGTATTTGAAATTCTTTGTTCAGATTGACCTCAGTGACACAAAGTGACCACACGAGGCAGCAGAGGACTAGCAGCTCCTGTGTCCTCGCCAGCTAAAATCACTGGTTTCTCCGTGGACTTTGGTGTGGGAGAGTGAGTAGTTCACAAATGTCAGTTTCCAGGAGGAAAAGTCCGCTCACAGTGAGATAAAGACGTGAACACGTTTTTTATCATATACTTTATCTCGTAGATTTCATCAGGTGGGGCTTTTTGTTTAAAGTGCCTAAAACCAGTTTTTCCTTGTGCCTGCTGACAGCCATGTTTCTGCTACTTAAAGCGACCATGTGGTCTCTTTTTCGTCAGCTCAACATCTCTTACCTTGCCAGTCTTGTGGTCGAACCAGACCAGGGCGTGATTCCTGGACAGCACCTTGCAGTCGAAGGTGGCGTTGTTCTGTGCCGGGCGACATCGAGCCACCGACCTGCCGATCTTGACTGGCTCGTCCAGGTATACATGTCGCTCCTGGAATGGATGCGAGTTGGGTCGGCAGGCGAACACAGCCAACGCTGAAGGCATTGATTTAGGCTTGAGAGTGTTACTCCAACCGGACACGAGGGACAAGTTTTCTTGATCCAGAGTGGCGGGCGTCTGTGGCTAATCCCCGACGAATAATCTACAATGTCTGTGGCCTGTGTGTAGGCAGTGTCGTTTAAGTCCTTTAAGCCTCTGGGCACTAACTAACTAATGAACATTGTCCACTTTCAACACAGCCCAGGCTGTACCACTGTAGATTCTTGTGTGTTGGGAAGAAAAAACAAAAAACAAGTATAAAAAAGACAAGACATTCCCTTCACTGAGCGACCACCAAAGCTACATAACGACTCTCACGTCTGACAGCAGGCCTGATGTAAAGAGCAGGCGGCCATAGGTCAGGACAGACACCACTGACAGTCTGACACAGCCTCCCACGTCCATCAAACTCAGCCCAGTCCCAAAGATAGCACCGATGATTATCGATTCAATCACCAATCTATAACAAACTACACCTGCTCACTTGTCTTCACTGGGGTGGCAAATAACTCACTTTTTGTCAGTGTTGATGGATTTCTTCTTGTTTTACTTGGTCAATGTGCAACATGTCACAAAGAGAAGGTGGGAAAAACAAATCTGATGAGACGTGATTGTGTCAACAAACAAATTGAGTTTTTCTCTTCTGACTTTTAAAAGGCACAAATAAACCAGATTAAATTAAATCTATGAAATTATCAACTGCCCAAAAAATAGTTGGTGATTAATTTAATAATATATTCCTTGTTGCAGTGAGAGTCTGTAGCAGGTTAATTAATGTTAAAAAATCTCTCTGAATTAGAGAAGAGTCAAGTGGAACCTGTTCGTCATGTACAGCCCTGATGCAGGGAATCTTAGCTTAGCTTAGTTTAGCGTAGCCACCTAGCATTACCACTCCCTCCAGTGAACACCTATCTGACCGCTAACGCACACCTAGCAAGACTAAAACACAACCCTGGGTTATGACGACATTACCGGGTCAAAGTGAAGCCTCGGCGGAGCGGACCCACCACTCACACTCGGTGGGGATGAAGTGGGGGATTAGCTGGGCTCCTTATATAAACTACAAATGCTAATTGGCTAGCTCGCTAGCGGCGTAAAGCTGTCGGCCAAACGTTTTCTGGCGCTGCACCAACAAGCTAGGCTAGGCTAGGCTAGGCTAATGAGTACCGACAAACTTGTCACCGAGCTCCGCAAACGTTTCCCCCGCGCCCCCCTCGACCAGTCCGCTTACCGAATGAAGGCCGAGTGCCATCACTGTCTCCCGGCGCAATGAAAAGAGGCAAGTTCGGCAACTGTTTAGTGTAGCATGGAGCTCCCGTTACCGAACAGCTAGCCGGCTAACTGACAGCCAGTAACGGCAGAAACAGACGCGGAAAAAAATCAGGGGAGTTTCTGGACTGCGGCTCCTCACGCATCACACCAGCCTGAAAAATACGCTCCGTCCGCTGTCGCTGCTGCTGTCGTCGCTCCTCCTCAGTCCAGGCTGAGTTAGCGCCGAGTGTCCGAGCCTCCGCCTTCACACACTTCACTGGAGAAAAGCTACAACAAGTTCTTCTTCTTCTCCTTCTGTTCCTGCTTCTCTGCGAGTCTGAGCCGCCATACCGAAACAGACAGGCGTGGTGCGTTCACGGACACACTCACACACTTACTACATTAACTGAGTTCTGAGATTAAGTCAGGACATTTTTGGAAACAAAAGTAAAAACAATTAAAACAGCCTAAATTATGACATTAAAATCGTAATGCAGAGAGAGAAAAAAGTGAAAAATCTTGGAACAAAATAATACAATTAAAACAGCCTAAATTCTGAGATTTAAGTCACAATTCTGAGATGAAAGTCGGAATTCTGAGATTAAAGTCGGAATTTCGAGTTTAAAGTCAGAATTTTGAGGTGAAAAAACTTTTTTTTGGATATTTGGAAACAGAATAAAAAAAAATAACCTGCATTCTGAGATTAAAGTTGGAATTCTGAAAAAAAAAAAAGGTAAAATTCTGAGATTAAAGTCAGAATTCTGAGCAAAAACTAATTTGGAAACAAAAAATTAAAAAGATTAATTATGAGATTAGTCAGAATTCAGAAATTTTGGAACAAAAGAATGAAATTGAAACAGTCTGAATTTCTGAGATTAATGTCAGAATTTTGAGGGGGAAAGGAAATAAAATAAAAATTGGAAAATAAATTAAAAATAAATGTGGAACAAAATAATAAAATAAAAAAGCCTTACATTTTAAAATAAAGTCAGAAAAATGTTGTAAACAAGATTTAAAAAATAAATAAATAAATAAAATGGCCTAAATTCTGAGATAAACAAGTAAAGATTTAGAATATAGACAATTTTTCTCAGAATTCTGACATGAAAATGAAAAAAATAAAAATTTAAGGATTTTATATTTTAACCACAAAATTCTGAGGGGAAAAATCCACAAGTGATTTTTTTTGTAAAGAAATTTTTGAAAATAAAGAAGTCAGGACACATGGGAACAAAATAAAATAAAAGTCAGAATTGAAAAAGGGTCTGTTTTTACATGTGACTCTAATCCTCTTCCATAGGTTAAATATTTTAGGCAACATTTCAAAATTCAACACCAGAGGAAAATTATAAAAGTACAAGTTGACAGAGGAGTTTGCAAAAGTACAACATATCCAAAACGTTAAAAAATCATTAAATATACAAATGAATAACCAATGTTCACCTTTTAACTGTGGCACAAAATTAATGCACATATGTATTAAATGGATTATGGGACACGGTTTCTTTCTTTTTTGTTACATTTACATTAACATTTTAAATGATATAAACTTTGAAAAATGTCTTCTACCCACTTATGTACATACCTGAAATATGTGCCTCACATGAAATATAATAAAAATAATAATGATAAATGACGACCACGTCCTAATATAAAACAAGTGGTTTTCTCAAAGAAAGGATGCGTTGTTTGAGTGTGGACAGCAGAGACGGTGGACGAATGAAAAGGAGACGGTTTCGAAATACAGAAAAAAAATGAGACTCATGTTTCCACAACCACTCGCTTTTATTTATACTTAAAATGTAACAATGTCAGAAACACACACACAGGTTTGTGCAGCTGTTCTTCTCAGGACGCTGCATTGACTTCATTCATTTGAACTGACTAAAATAACCCTCATCACTAACCTTAACCAAAACCAGTTAATAAACGAATCCTAACCTTGACCAGGGGGGTATTCCATCAAGCAGGCTAAAGTCAAAGCCAAGCTTAAATGGCCAAGTCTGGCTAATATGAGTAAGAGTTCGGTTCCATCAAAGAGGCTGAGATTAGCCCCAACTCAGTAACCATGGAAACTATGACTCTGGCTAAGCCTCAACCATGGCTAAGCCATAACTGTGGCTCAGGTTTCCGTTCCATCAATCTGAGCCTCAACCCTGTTCCACCAAGGTGGCTAATGTGAATGCCAGCCAAGTAACCATGGTAACTTATGCTGCCGGGCAGACCTGGTCTGTAGCAGGCTAAAAGTGAAGCTTAGCACCATCTATGATCAAAGAATGTCCAATAGACAGAAACAGAGACACACAACTGTCATGGAATGATAAAATAATATGTAAAACATAAAATATATAATAAAATGTATTAAAGAAATTATTTATACTAATAATTATATATTATCTATAAGTACATTAAAGAACACTATCACCAAAATAAAATATAATAAAAAATAAGACACAAATAAATACAAAATTAAACAAATTAACAAAAAAATATAATAAAAGATAAATTGAGGCATTGAAAATAAAAGATTGAATTTGTACACCAAACCACAATTAGATGATTGATTTGCTGTCACCTGCATTCACTTACTGTAATAGGGGTCCTCGTCTCCATTGAATTGCTAAAATGATTCTACATAAATAATAACTTTTTTTTACAATCAATAGATCTGTCATATGATTATTTCCTATAGAATGATAACCAACATTGCATTTCTTCATGTAATAATCTACCATCAATTGTATGATAAATGTGATGAGTCATGTAAAATACTTTGATTAAATGTAGCCTATTATTATCAAAAATGTAGGCAAGGCAACTTTATTTAGCACATTTTAGCACAAGGTGATTCAAAGTGCTTTACATAAATACAAAATAAGATGAAAATACAACAATTCAACATATAGCATCTGTGACAAAATACAGAAGTAGCACAAATACAGCATGTAAAAATGACAGGCTTAAATGAAAAGGATAACAATTCTATACAATTGGCCATGCAGGAAATAAATGAAAGCTATACCATCGATTTGCATAACAATCAGTTGATAAATGTGATGAATATCACTTTCTAACATTACTACTAGGGCTGCCAAATGATAAAATATGGAGAATTTCACATAAATTGCAGTGAAACAATAATGCTAATTTAATTATGTTCATATGAATGTTACTGGGCCTCACGGTGGTATAGTGGTTAGCACTCTCGCCTTGCAGCGAGAAGACCCGGGTTCGAGCCCCGGTTGGAACAAGGGCCTTTCGGCATGGAGTTTGCATGTTCTCCCCGTGTGTGCGTGGGTTCTCACCGGGTTCTCCGGCTTCCTCCCACAGTCCAAAAACATGCAATGTGGGGATTAGGTAAATTGGACACTCTAAATTGACCATAGGAGTGAGTGTGAGAGTGAATGGTTGTTTGTCTCTATCTGTGTGTGTGGCCCTGCGATGGACTGGCGAACTGTCCAGGGTGTACCCCGCCTATCGCCCGATGTAGCTGAGATTGGCACAGCACCCCCCGCGACCCTCTGACGGAGGATAAAAGTGGTAGATGATGACTGACTGACTGAATGTTACTTATTAGGGCTGTCTTTTTGTTCTTTGGGGATTTTCCTTTTAATTTTAGGGATTTGGTTGCATTAATAGGTCCACATAATTGATCAGTTTAAAACAAAAATATCAAGAAATACATATATGTTGTCCCTTTGATGGAGGATTTATATAACATGATGATACTGAAATACTTCATTTTCTTTGTCACTTACGCATTCAGCCTGTCGGCAATATTCTGCCACGGCCTCATCCCTCGCTTTATTGATTGCCGCGGTATTGCCCTTCTTTGGGATTATGTGGCTGTAATCCTCATATACCTCCATGAGGAGGGTTTGCTCCGCTGCGGAGAACATCTCTGCACGTTCTTTTCCCTTGCTTTTCGGCATTTTTCACAGTTTCCGCGCTCAGCTAGAATGGGCTTTTTATTTTCCCTGTGGGCGTGCACAAGTTGAGGCTTAACAGGTGAGGCTTGACTAAGCGTCAGGTGGAGCCAGCTGATTTCACTTGTTGGAACAACTTGGAGCTAGATTGGGAGGTGGAGCTTAGTCAAGCTTCAAGCTTACACCTAAGTCTGGCTATTCTTAGCTACGTTGATGGAATACCCCCCAGTTAATAAACTAACCTTAAACATCCACCAAGAGACTGGTTGCCAAATAATGAGCTGTTCTTTAAATCCAGCATCAGATTGACTGCCAAATAATGAGCCATTCTAAACAACCAACATACTCACTGCTAAATAATGAGCATTTCCATACACCCACAGACAGACTGGCTGCCAAATAATGAGTTTAAACAGGATAAAAAGTGAAAGACAAAAACAAGTTCATATTTTTTGTAATTTATTATCAAAAACAAAACAATCAAACATCAACAGTAGAAACATGAGTAACAGGTTTGTTTTTTATTTTTTTTAAACTGAGATAAAGACAAACTCCCACAAACAGGAAGAAAAACCCTGTTTCTACAACATTTACATTTATTTACAGTGAAGGTCAGAGGTCAAACAAATCTCTGATTTTTCATATTTACTCATTTTATTTGACTTTTTTCTTTTTGTGCTGATGAAGCAGAACATCAGAGAAACTGAACATGGTCTTCATCACATCATAGAAACTGTGAACATCGTCTTCATCACATCAGCTTTTCTTTTCATTCTCAGTGTGATGTGAAGACCAGGGGGAGGGGTCAGAAAGTCAGAAGTTCTGCAGGATCAGCTTCTTCTTGACGTCAAAGCTGAACTTGTTGGAGCTGAAGATGTCGCTGTTGTAAAAAGTCGACAGGTTGTGGATGCTGATCTGTCTCGCCTGAACCAAGGAGAAGAAGAGTGTGTACGTTAGCATCCGACTGAAATGTCGGTTTAACGCGATCAGATAACGAGCTAAGAATGAAAATTTACAATCTGTACCACAAACACAATTTATTCTGCACTCATCACTAACCTTAACCAAAACCACTTAATGACTAACCCTGGCTGCCAAATAATGAGCTGTTCTTTAAATCCAGCATCAGCCTGGCTGCCAAATAATGAGCTGTTATCTCTCATTTTAGACACTTTTTTAAATCTGCGTTATGTTGTCTTTGTTTATCCTTTTCGAAGAGTAACAAATCAAACCAGTCACCACTTCCTTTGACCCTGGCTACCAAAATAAGAGTTTCTCTCCTCCCTTTTTCCTGTTTCACATTTATTAAAAAAAAAAAAAAAAAAAAAAAGGAGCTTCCTTTGTTACTCTAACAAAAAAAAAGGGTGTGATTTCACGTTATCTTTCATTTAACAGCAGCAACAGGAAGTAGCTGCACTTCGCACATGTGCAGAACAAATCAGGTTTTGGTGCATTTGCTACGACATGCTAAGAACTAGCTAAGAGCTAAACAAACGGACAAATACTAACAAAGTGACGGGGTCACGTCGCCCCCTGGTGTAGAGAAATAAACACATTCCCCTTGTAGCGACTCGTCTCTCTGTAAAGAAGGAACTGAGGATATTTCTGGTCACCTTGTCCTGCAGCTCTTTCTCCGGCACCTCGACGGTGTCGCTCTGGACGCCGTAGCGGTTCCTCTGGTACGCGACCTGTTCGGCCACCAGCTGTTTGAGGATGAAGAGCAGCAGCTCGTTGTTGTCTCTGCGGAAGGCCAAGTACCGAGAGAACGTCTGGACACAAAGACAACGACTCAGTCGACATCACATAAAAAATCCCTACAATCACAAATCATGCGTTCATCACAGCTGATGATGACTCACCTTCCTCATGCTCCTCATGACGCTGAACTTCTGCGTGTCGATGAAACTCTCCAGCATGACTCTGATGGCCATGTTGACGTCGTCCTCCAGCACGTAGTCCCTCAGGTGGATCTTGGCGTGGGCCTCGGCCATGCGGATCATGGACTCGATGTGGCGGACTGTGATGGGAATGCTGCCCGTTGCCTGCGAGTGACACCAAAGCAGACAGTGAGCGAGAAGCTGCTGGTCACGCCATTCTCAGGCTCAAAGATCCGAACCACACTTCATCGTTAGCTGGAGGGAACTGGACTTTCATGACTTCAATTTGAAGACATTTTACCTCCTGTCCAAGAGGCTTCGGTTCTCTGTAGAGGCCTCCTCTGAAGAGGCCTCCTCTGAAGAAGCCTATGACATATGAAGAGTTCTATCGTACAAACCCTTCACTCCCCTGATTTGAGGACTCACCATGGACTCTTTACGGAGGTCACTGTAGATGCGAGCGACCTTGTCCTGGTCCATCTGGTTCAGTTTTGGATGAATCTGAGGAAGAAACCAAAGATTTTTGAAGTTCGTGTTCATCATTTATAAACGCAGCAGATTCATCCAGCGGTCGTGTTCGTACCCGCTCCTTGGCGTAGATGATGTACTTCCTCAGGAGTTCCTGGGGAATTGGCGGCACGTCAGATGAATTGGGCAGAACCACCTCCTCCAAGGCCACGCCCCCTTCCTTGTGGCTGGGGTGATGTTTGATGTGGGAACCGACCACAAAGCGCGCCAACATCTCGTCCTGTTCGGAAGAAAAGTCTGTGAGAAGCTGAAGGAATTAACTTTAACGACTCGACTTGTTCTCCTCCATCAGTGAAAGAACCTGCTGTTTGTTTTAGTTCCTGCTCTGACGAGGTTCAGCCCATACTATGTGGCGTCAGACTGCCGGCCTCTGATTGGTCAGAGAGTGTCGTCGTAAAAAGACTTAAAAACGTTCATCAGCAACATTTAAAGTCACAGAGGAGTGTGGAGGATTCAGAGACGGCACCATCGTCACCACGTTCACTGGGACTGAACCATTCTGTCAACTAATGATTGTAATGATTCTAATAATTCACTTTCACCCAAAACAACTGCTTTACAAGTCACTCGTTTGTCGCAGAGAAAACAAAGCACGCCACCAGTTTCACGCAGCCGTGCTGTAATGACTGCGCCCATGTAGAGGAGGAGCTATGAAGTCATGGAAAACCAGATGACTCAAACTAAACTGAGTCGAGTCAGAAGGGTGTGACGATTTGAAAGCAGAACCTCGACTTAAAAGTTAAAGACACAGGTTTAAAGGTGAGTGTGTGTGTACCTGCACAGGGTCGACGGTGTCTCGCACGACGCACAACACGTCGAAACGCGACACGATGGGCTCCGTCAGGTCCACATTGTCAGCAAAGGTCAGGGAGGGGTCGTACCTGCCTCCTGCAACAAACAGCTGTAGTTCAGGGACCATAGTGTCGCTCGTTTCATTCTTCATACAGATTTTCTTTGTTGTTCTTGTTTCCAACATTCAGACTAAAACAAATGTTACACTCAAACCCTTAAGGACAAAAATGTCCCATTGAAACTTTTCATCACTTACATTAAAACATAATACGCACATTTTATTATATCTGGGTGTCAAATCTGGACTTTTGCCTTTGAAGTGATCATTTTTCTACTCTCCACCTGGTGGCGCCATTTTGGCCATATTTGGTATATGGGAAAAACACATGCCATTTCCACTAGTTGGCACTACAGAGCACGTGTTGATCGCAGGTATCATGGCAAAAACCTGGCATTTAAAGGGTTCAAATCTTAAATGTTAAACTTAAAGTATTTAATATCAATAATCAGGTCAGAACAGAATATAATAATGTAGAATATTTTGTATCGCTTGCTTTTAAAAAGCACATTTTTTGTACTTAGTGTAACAAGTGTGACTAATATTAGACCCCGCCCACAGTTTAGTGTTAATCTAGTTTAAACCTCACAGGCTAAAGCTAAGGCTAACTTTCTTTTCCTGACGAGCTGAGCATCCATGTGTGTGTGTGTGTGTGTGTGTGTGTGTGTGGCTGCTGATTATTATTATTATTACAATAAAACTGTCCTTGTGGTTGAAAATGAACAAGCGCCCCTATGTGGTTCCGAGAGGAGACGCAGGGTGTCCTGACCAGCTGTGGGATTATCCAGGTTTTTAACAGCGTGTTACGCACCGATGGGATTAGAGGCAGCAATGACCGTGCACCGGGCCTGCAGTGAGGTGACGATGCCGGCTTTGGAGATGGAGATGCTCTGCTGCTCCATGGCCTCGTGGATGCTTGTGCGGTCGGCGTCGTTCATCTGCAGCACAGAGAGACGCCGCTTACACGTCTGATGCTTTTTAATTATTCTCCAGATTAACAATCCAGTCACGTCTCACTGACCTTATCGAACTCGTCAATCAGACAGACGCCACGGTCGGCGAGCACCAGCGCTCCGGCCTCCAGCGTCCACTCGCGGCTGACGGGATGTCTCTGGACGTAGGCGGTCAGACCCACAGCGGACGCCCCCTGACCCGTGGTGAACACGGCTCGACTCGCCACCTTCTCCACATACCTGCTCAGAAAAAGCACATTTGGATTAAGGATTAGATTAGCTGTGGAGAAGGTGGCGAGTTGTCATGACGACACGCTGACAGTGAACACTGATACGTACTTGAGGAACTGGGACTTGGCCGTTCCCGGGTCTCCACACAGGAGAACGTTAATGTCTCCACGCACCTTATGTTTCCCTCCTGTAACACACACACACACACACACACACACACACACACCTTAGTTTCACTTTCAATGACCCATGTCTATTTTTTTCCTTTAAACTTTCAAGGGACTTGATTTTTTTTTCTAATTCAAAATTCTAAATTCAAAAACTTTCAAGGACCCATGGGAACCCTGAAAGGGACACCAGTGGCAGGAGCATAAAATCCAGGCCTTTTTCAAACTCAGAAACCATGTGATGGTCTCTGTCGTGTTTTCCGTTATGCTGCGAGTCGAACGCTCACCTGGATTTTTGGGCTCCCCTCCGAACAGACACAGGGCGAGGCCTCTCTTGATGTCCTCGTGGCCGTAGATCGACGGCGCCATACTCGCAAAAATCTGCAGACGAGAGCAAAGCGGCGTCAGAGGACAGATTCCGGCGGATGGTCGGATCAGCTGCTGTCACCCACTCACTCTCTCTCCGATGCGCTCGTCCTTGGACAGAGACACGATGGCCTTCACGTCCTCGTCCGTCAGCTCGGCCACGGCGACGCCGTCGTCGCAGCGGGTGACGTGATTGGCCAGGATGACCGTGGCGAACACCGGGAAGCCGTTGGCCATGTTGAGCGAGCCGTCATAGTTGTTGTGGTAAATTCCCGTCAACTCCTGAGAAACGATAAAAAAAAAAAACACGTTTTATTTCACTGGAAAAATACGTTTGTGTTCCAGTCATGTGACTTAATTCTTTTTTAGATTTACAGACATCTACGTCACATGTTCACGTCTTTATGTCACTGTGAGACACACACACACACTTGTTGATCCAGTGCTGCCTCCATCACTGAGTTCTAATGTCTGATTTTGTCACTTGAGCATTTAAAAGATTTAATTTAGACTTAACTCAGTGACATAAAGTGACCACACGAGGCAGCAGAGGAGCAGCAGCTTGGTGTGGTGTGCGAGAGTGAAAGAACTTGCTCATATCTCTCTTCTCGTTGACTGTGGTCCGTGCTAATCTGCTCAAACACTCACGATCTCGTCCCCGGGCTTGCAGCTGTCCACCAGGTCGGCCAGCAGGATGGCGTCTTTGGAGCGTGGCAGGCGTCCGGCCGCGACCTTCCCAGGACTCTCCTGGACGGTGATTCTCTGGTAGTTCTGGTAAACTGTCTGAAGGAGGCGACAGAGAGACGCTTCAGGACAGAACGAGCACTCACACATCAGCCAGCAAACGTTCCTGTGCTTTTTATTCTCAATCTGATCAATAATTGTGATTTGATTTGCTTTGTGCAAGTCAATATTATTTGTGTCATATTTTATTTCTTAATCTTTGATACTTTATTTCCTGTGTTGTTGTTTTTCAAACTGTAAAAAAGAAGCAAACATCTGAGTGATTGACAGCTGAGAGTGAACTCATGTGTTCACGTGTACAATAATTTGACTTCAGATGAACTCTTTCAATCCTTGTTTGTACTGTAAAAAAAAAAAAATAATAATATATATATATATATATATATGAGTGTGTGTGTGTGTGTGTGTGTTCTGGTAACTTCATGTCTATAATGGGAACAACAAAGGTTTTCCAGGTTTTCCAGGAGCCTGAAGTCTCACCTCCTCCATGTTGATCTCGAAGGGTCCAAACGACTGACACTCGGGACACGAGCCCGGCTTCACCTCCTGGTTCTGGGACTGGAAGAACGGCCCGAGCACAAAGTTGCACTTGTTACAGTTGTACTTGACCATGCCAAGCTGAGGGAGGACGCCGGTGCAGCTGCTCACCACGCCGCTGGTGCGGATCAGCTGGTTCAGGTGCAGCTGCCTACAGGAGGCGGAGCATAAAGGTTCTCACTCACACGGTCATGAACTGATTTCAGCTGCTGCTCCTCTGCTGCCTCGTGTGGTCACTTTGTGTCACTGACGTCAATCTGAGGCCGAACTCATCAAATCAGACATTTGAATTAAGTGATGGAGGCAGCAGTGTGTGTGTGTGTGTGTATGTGTGTGGTTTACAAAGTCACAGTGAGATAAACACGTGATCATGTGACGCAGATATCGTAGACTTAATCTGATGTAGTCTTTTTCTCAGGTCATTGTTACCATGGCCACCATGTGACGTGATAGAAAGCCTGAACCCTGACCTGAGTGAGCGGATCTCCTCGACCAGCGGCAGGTTGCAGATGCGGACGTGGATCTCGTGGGCGATGCGGTCGTATTTCGGGTACATGGCCAGAACCACTTCTTTGGCAGCTTCATCAAAAATCTGAGAGGAAGATACATTCATGTTAATCAACCTTTAATATTCATTAGTGCTGCAACTTTTACTCCACTATTAATGATCGACTATGATCAACTATTTTTTAAAATTAATCGATTTGAGTGTTTTTTCCTGCTTCTTAAATGTGAATGTTTTCTACTTTCTGTCATTTTCAGCTTTTTAAATGTGAATGTTTTCTACTTTCTGTCATTTCTCAGCTTCTCGAATGTGAATATTTTCTACTTTCTGTCATTTCTCACCTTTAACATCTCAGTGGGAGCTTCTGGAAGGAAATATGCTAAAACGTGTTCCCTGGCTGCGAGGTCTTCATAGTTCACCACCAGACTCTCCTTGTTCTCTGGAGGAAACAGACACAGGATCAACAATTAAGCCACGATTCACCACAACATTTACGATGTTTTTGGATTTTAAAATGTTGCGGCCTTGATTCCGTCGCCCCCGACGACAGCGCGTGAAAGACGAGCGGCAGACAAACCTTTGCACATGTCGCTGATCTTCTCCTTGAAGACGTTGTGGCCGTTCTCGTCCACGTGCGTCCGCAGGAAGTTTTTGAAGCGGTTGTAGATCTCCAGTCTGGGAGCCGTCATAGACACCCACTCCCTCACCGTGTGGCCCTGCGAGGGCAGGAAAATATGATGAAAAAGATGCCAAACTTTTGAAGATGTTTATCTGCTTGTCCTCTGCACTCAATCTAAGCACTTCCAATGACTCCTGTCTACTGGTTTCAAAAACTTCAAATTCACACACGTTCAAGGATTTCAAGGACCAGTGAAGGGCGACATTGATTTAAATGTCATCTCAACTTCTTCTGGCACAAAATTCAAGCATTTTCAATCACCCATGTCTTTTTTTAACTTTCAAGGGCCTTGAATGTTTTCCCAAATTCAAAAACGTTTAATGACCCATTACCTATGTAAATAGAGTGAAAAAACTTTCAAGGATTTCAAGGACCTGTGGGAACCCTGAAGGCCAAATCGGAATTCTGAGAAAAAAAGTCAGAGTTCTGACTTTTTTCTCAGAATTCATGTGGTTTTATTTATTGATTGATTTGTTTTCATGTGGCACTAATCCTCTTCCGTAGGTTCTGTGACAGTGACAGTGACTTATGTCAAATCCCTGGTCCAGACCTTCATGTCCTCCAGGTTCTCGATGCTCTCGATCATCTCCTCTTCCTCGCCGTCGACGCCCTCTGCCGCTCGCTCAGCCAGTCGTCTTCGTCGAGCTGCCGGACGCTCGTCATCCTCATCTTCACTGTCTGGATTTAAAGGGGAAAAACAAAGCCCTGTTGTTATATGTTGTTAAACAGTAGAGGTGTTAAAATGACGCCAGCTGGTCCTCACAAACCTGTGTGTGTGTGTGTGTGTGTTGTTGTGTTTGCACAGATTTCTGCTGATAATGAAAATCTGTGTCTCACTGAACCTAAAAATAAACATTCAGGTGTCTGTGAGCAGGAAACTGGGTCAGCACAACAACACACACACCTGACAAACTACACACAAAATACACACACCCCAGGAGACCATTTCCTGCCCTGTAGCCATTTGAGCACAGTAAAATCAACTGTAAATAAAACTGTCTACTGAACCCCGGTCCTCACCGTAGAGCAGTCCTCTCCTCAGTCTCCCGCTGACTCCCTGCTCCCTGTCCCTCCGTCTCATCTCCTCCTCGGCGGCGGCTCGAGCTCCGGGCGACAGCTCCGACAGATCCTCGTCGTCAAGGTCCAAACCCTCGGCCTCATACTGATCCAGAGCCGGGATCGGACGGTAATCCCTGAACAGAGTTCACATTCATGTCAAGATTTTTCTAAACAGTGATGTGACAGGGAAACATGGGGAGTATCATGTCGTTTGAATGAATGAGTTACTGCTTTATTTTTAACAAGTGGGACTGAAACAATCACTCAATCAGTTACTCAATTAATTGTTGACTATTTCATGTTTTATAAATAAAACCAGTTTGTGATTTTCCAGCTTCTGATCAGTGTTTGTCAAACTGTGGAAATGATGATGTTCTCAAATGTCTTGCTTTCTAGAAAGTAGAACATATTCACATTTAAGAAGCTGAGAAATCACTGGTTTGAATGATTTTGAAATCATTCAAACTGGTATTAACTGGATTTTATCAAAATAGTTGATTAATCAGATAATTGTTGCAGCCCTAATCCGGAATAAAATGATTATTCTACGAGAAACTGAAGAGTCCTGGTCCTCACCTCTCCATCCCGTCCCCGATCAGCTCCTCCCCGTCCCCGTCCCCTTCCTCCTCTTCGGGCAGCGTCCCCTCGTCCAGCAGTCCCTCAGACTCGTCCTCAAAGGGCGGCAGGTCTCGCCCGGGGCTGGACGTCATGTCTCCTCTCCTGGAGGCTCGGCTGGGGCTCGTGGCCATGTGGAGCGACTCAGAGGAATCCTGATCACAAACGACAAAAAAGTGTTTGAATTTCACGTCATTTGAGGCGTTTCACACCTTGAAGCTGTTACAACACGTTTCATCATTCTCCAACTGTGTCACAAACATATCAAATATCCATCTACTCAGCTGTATGTGTCTGTAATCTGGCTGAACCGAACATTGTGACACCATATATTATTTAAACAACTACATCTCAACATTTTCAAAGGTCCCACAATGTTGCAGCTTTCACAGACATAAGAGTTTAAATCAAAGGGACAGAGCAAAAGTTATTCAACACGTTTATAAATCCATCTGATCAGTCACCAATTCAGCCGTTTCTCTCATTAAATTTGTATACAATACTTTCTTTTATATAACGATATATGCATTTATTTATTTATTTATATATGCATTTCTTCTGTTGCTATTTACTAACAATAATACATTTAATTAAATATTGATAAAATAATATCATACATTATGACTTTGTTAATATTGCTTTATTCTTGTCAGTTTGGCCCTAATAATCCCTCGTAAACAACGACAAATAAATTGGCACAAAAACATTAAGTGTCAGATTATTGCACTGTTTTAGTATCTTAAATATTCAAATAAAAAATAACCTACAATGAAAGTCAAATGCCTTAAAGAGGGAATGGCGACCCCGTGTGGAGGCACATCCACACTTGTTCTGTGACGGGTTTTTCATCCACTCTGAACACGTGTCTGTTGTTATTTTTTAATTTGAACTCGTTTAAAACACAAACATGTTTACATCTAAACGACACTTAATCCGCTTTCTTATACGTCTGCTTTCATGGCGACGTAAACAAAATACACGAGACTTGTTTACAAATGAGTGATCCGATTCTTTCAAATATGACGTGAATGTTTGAGTGAATATTCCATTATCATTTTCTGATTAAAAACCCAAGTTTGTGGACCACTCACTCTCCCACACCAAAGTTCATGGAGGAAATGAGCGTTTTGAGCTCGCGGGGACCCAGGAGCCGCTGCTGCCTCGTGACATGAGTTTGTCACAGGATTAAAACTGAACGAAGGATTTCAGATTGCCGGATTGACAAAATGACACATTGGAAGTGACTGACAGAAGCAGCAGTGGATCGACCACTCGTGTGTGCTGTGATGTTAAAATCACTTATTTTCTCTATGGAATGTGGTGTGGGAGAGTGACTGGTCAACAATGCGACACAAAACATCAGTTTTTGGTCATAAAGTGTTGTCTGATAACAACACAAAGCAGCAGACACCGTCTTTAAATGCAGATTATTGTTGCAGTGATTCAGAATGCTAACATTTTAACGAATATTCCGACTTATAAAGCAGTGACGTCTCTTGTCTTTTGTTGTCTACTCGCAACAACTCGACACACGTCAAACTTTATTGACAACATCCCAATTTACACACACTTGTGTCTTTTATCATTTAATTTCCGGTTCTTCCGTTAGTCAATAATGGCTCATTAAAGAGCCGTTCCGTGTGTTTTCAGTGTGTTTGTGCAGGTTTTTTACTCACCGCCATTACTGTTCGTCCGTCTTCTTCAGCCTCTTCACGACTAAACTCCTCTTCCTGCCGGGAGTCGCTTTTCGCGCGAAAAACGTCACGTGTCAGCCAAAGCCCGCGAAAAGTACTGAATATTCAGACGAAGCGCTGGCGTTCTGGGCTCTGATTGGTTGGTTTGTTTTCAAAGAGGCGGGGTCTTTCGGGGAAAGGGGCGCGTTTTATTTGCACGCGCGCCTACAGTGTACGGAGGAGGATAAGTGACATAATTAATAATCACTAATAGAAAGAAAGAATAATCAAATAAATGAATGAATGAATGAATGCATGAATTAATGAATTAATTAATTTGCGTGGGATGTTTATTTCCTGGGAAAATGTGGTGTTGTAATCCTCCTCACGTGACTGAGAGGAAACTTTTGAAAACGTGTGTGTGCAGGGCAGAATAAAACCAGCAGAAGAGTTGCTATTATGGTCTGTATTTATATAGAGACCACATAGTTTAGCTTTACTACTGTTGATGAGCTGCTTTACACAACAGTTTTCACACATTCACACGCTGCATCATGGGCTTAAGTGTCTTTGCTCAAGGACACATGTAGAGCTGGGAAATGAACCCACAACCTTCCAGTTGAAAGACAATTGGCCATGCCACCGAGCCACTATGGCTCAATCCTGATTCCTCACTTTTTAAATAATTTTACTTTTACTTCTAAAACTAAAATTGATTTGATATCAGAAAATGACTTTTGATAGTGAGTAAATGTATTAAAAAAAAGATACTTTATACAGGACTGGTGATTTTCCATTAAACACTAACTGGACTCTGTTGTTGTTTCTTTAGTTCCTGAAGGATGAATTCATCCTGTTTTCTTAATAAATGAGAGGATTCTCTGCATCCACAGCAGCAGCGTTTATTTTCTCCTAATATTGTGACTTTTATCTCATGATATTACAACTTTATTCTAATGTTATGACTTTTTTTGTAGTATTGTCTTTATTTCTAGTAATATTATGACTTTCTTAATAACGTGACTTTTTTATTGTAATACATTTTTAATATTATGACCTTTTAACGTAATATTCTGAGATTTTTATCGTAATATTATGACCTTTTTCTGGAAATATTCTGACTTTTTCACGATTATGAAGGTTTTTTTAAATTTAAAAATCAATTTACCACACATAACCAGGCTCCTCATTCCCCCTTCCACAAACGATATACTGTACATTTTCACAAGTGCAATATACTTATACATATTTATAATATAAATATCAAGTCCATACTGTTTATATTCTGCAAACCGTCTATAATGTACATTCTACATCTTTTATATTGTAATTTTTATTGGTAATGCATGTTTATTATTTATTATCTTTATCTTTACAGTCTTTTCTGCTGTAACAACGTTAATTTCCCCACTGCGGGACAAATAAAGGACTATCTTATCTTAATAATATAGACTGGGGTTTTTGATAAAGCGTCGTACGTCATGACGTAGTTGGCGTCGTGTCCCCGCCCTCCAGGCGACAGCGCACGTACATTCCTATTGTCCAAGATGGCGGCGTCGGTACGGATCCTGTGAAGCCGACATGTTTTTAAACGAGTTTGTCCTGTTTTCTTCGATAAATGAGCGAATTCTCTGCGTCCACAGCGGCAGCGTTTCTTCACCGAAGCCGTCGTGTGTCGCGTTATTCTCGCAAACACCGCTGAAAATCGCTCCCCGGGACGGATTCCCGCCGCTACTGCAGGTACCGAAAACTTTGAGCTCCATCATCCAGTGGAAATGAAGCGGCAGGCCGGGAGGGAGACGAGCCCGTCCAGGGCCGCCTCAAAGCGGATGCGGGAGCGGGAACGAGAGAGTGTGCGGAGAGAGGAGCTGCCGCCGCCGCCGCTGGCTCTGCTGCTGGCGGAGAGCCGCGGCTACCACCGCCGCAGCCGCAGCCGAGAGCGAGAGAAGCCGCGGCTCAGGGAGGAGCGAGCGGCCGCCGCCTTGGAGCTCCACCACCGTCACGAGCTCAGCCTGCTCGGCCGTCCTCCGCTGCGGAGCACGGCGGCGACTGCCGCGGCCACGGCAGCAGCGGCGGTGGCGGAGCTGCCTGCAGCCAGGCCCGGAACTCTGGAGTACAAGACGCTGCTCATCAGTAACCTGGGCTCGCAGGTGTCGGACGAGGACGTGGAGGACGCGCTGTTCCACGACTTCAAAAAGTTCGGGGACGTGAGCGTGAAACTGTCGCACACACCGGAGCTGGGCCGGATCGCTTACGTGAATTTTCGGCACCCAGAGGACGCGAAGGAGGCGCGGCACGCCAAGTCCTCCAGGTTAGAGAAACACTATTATTATTATTATTATTATTATTATTATTATCATTATTATTATTATCATAATAATTATTGTTATTGTTGTTATTATATACTGTACTTATCTGTTCTATTGAGTCCGTTCGTAATGGTTCAAAAATCACACTTCTTATGTCACTACACACGTAATATAATAATAATAATTATTATTATTATTATTATTATTATTATTATTAATAAATGTAATGAAAAACGAATCAAATGCATCACTAACATTACGACAAACATAATTTAAAAAAACACCTAACATAAAACATCATCACTATCTTCACCTAAAGGAACTTTTAAGGAGCTGATTCGTACGAGCAATTGTATGAATAAATAAAGCACACATTGATGATCAACATGTCGTAAATCAAAGATTACTAGTTATCTGCCTGACTTGGGTTATAGGATTAGGTTATTAGTTAGGATTATCTGTATCCATGTTTAATGTCAACAATCGCGGTTCTACAAAATAATGAACTGATTAATGGAATCTGTTAAAAATTTGGACTGAGATTTAAATTGGTGCTTAATATTGGTCTCATGAAATCGTAATAATTGGTCCAAGTATGGAGCCAGTGTCAGTTTTCCTCTCTTACTTTGAAACTCAAAAGCTAATGTGTACACTTCCTTTCTTCAGGTTGGTCCTGGGCGAGCGGCAGTTAAAAATCGAACCCATGTACGTGAGGAGGCGGAGCGTGACCCCACCTGACGTGGGTTATTTACCTCTGCACGCCCCATACCCGTACAGACAGCGCTCCCTGTCCCCGCCCGCGCCTGGCGTGAGCAACATCAGAGAGCTCAGGGCGAGACATTACGCCCTGGAGACTCTGGGCCTGAGCAGGGAGAGGGAGAGGGAGAGGCTGCTGGATTATTATGGGATGCTGGACGAAAGGGGGCGGCCCTACGGTTTCCCTCCGATGCCGGTGGTTGAGGATTTAAAACCCGAGGACGATCAGAGGGCGACCAGTAACCTCTTCATTGGAAATCTGGACGGTAACGTGACGGAGGCAGAACTGAGGAGGGGTTTTGACAAGTACGGCATCATCGAGGACGTCGTGATTAAACGTCCCGCCCGTGGCCAGGGAGGAGCGTATGCTTTTGTGAAGTTCCAGAACTTGGACATGGCCCACCGGGCCAAAGTGGCCATGCAGGGGCGCCTCATAGGTGGCAACCCGATAAAAATTGGATACGGCAAAGCAAACCCCACCACTCGGCTCTGGGTGGGCGGGATCGGGCCTGGAAATTCCCTGGCTGCTCTCGTTCGGGAGTTTGACCGGTTTGGAAGTATAAGGAATATCGACTACGTTAAAGGAGATAGTTTTGCTTACGTTCAGTACGAAAGTCTGGACGCTGCACAAGCCGCCTGCTCCCAGATGAGGGGTTTTCCTTTAGGCGGCGCCGACCGTCGTCTGAGGGTGGACTTCGCTAAGGTAGAGGAAAGCCCCTCCCGTCCGTTCCCCTCAGCCTACCAGCCGCCTGCTGCGCTGCCCTCCAGCTACGACATCCTCGGGGACACCTACAGCCGCCACCGCAGCCTGGAGCGAGAGCTGAGGGCCACCAGGGACAGGGACCGCCCCTCCCCACCGCCGCCACACAGCCTCCTCTCACAGAGGGAGCGAGACAGAGCTGTGCTGGAGAGAGACTTTCCCACCAGCCCGAGTCGCAGCGTGGAAAGGAGAGCAGGGGGAGGGGTGGAGGCGTTTGGGAGGAGCACGAGAACGGCTAGGAGCCGCAGCAGGAGCAGGGAGCGCTGGCTGAAGGAGAGGGAGGAGAGGAGGAACAGAAGGCGGAGCCGGAGCCCATCCGCTGACAAACAGGTGGAAGAGAGGGAAAAAGAGCGAGAGAGGGAGAAGGAGAGGGGCAGGTCCAGGGTTCGAGGTCAAGGTGGCACCGTTTCTCCTGAAGTGAGCCCGGACCGAGCACGGGTCAGAGCACCTGACTCCACCACAGAGCCACGAGACCACTCCCCAGACAGCGCCGTACGACACGCTGCCAACGCCACAGAGGAAGATCCGCCGTCGGGCCGGCACCACAGCAAGCGGTCCTCCAACGCGCATCTCACAAACCATCACCATAGAAACAGCGAGGTCATCGCAGCCGGCTCTCCTGCCGTCCGCACGGACACGCACACCTCCTCGCCACCGAGCACGCTGTCGGAGTTCGCCCTGTCCTCGCTCTCCAAATCGTGGCACGGCTTCTTCGCTCTGAAGAACAGCAGCTTCCCCACAGACCTGTACCTGCTGGAGGGCGGAGCCTCGTTTTTCAGCGCCGTGATGAAGGACACGCTCAGACTGCAGAGCCAGAACCAGCCCAGCCAGCTGAAGATCGCTCAGAGGCTCCGCATGGACCAGACTCGGCTCGACGAGGTCTCACGGCGCATCAAACTGGGCCGGCCCGATGGGTTCGCCATCCTGCTGGCTCTCCAGGGCCCCGTGGACCGACAGGCCCCGGCCCCTGAGCCCGGACTGCAGGTGCGCCTGCTGCGCCACCTGGTGACTTACCTGCGCAACAAGGAAGCGGCGGGAGTCGTGAGTCTACCTGCTGCCAAAGAGGGCGGGCCTGGAGCCATGCTGTACGCATTCCCCCCCGGAGACTTCTCGCAGCAGTACCTGCAGGCTGCCAAGAGGACTGTGGGTAATCTTGACGAGGAACACATGGTGATTGTTATCGTCTCTGACACTAACTGAGGACTTCATTCAGTCCATGTACACACTCACACACAGGAACTTCCATGTTTTTAAACTGTTTTATTCAGTGTATTTTAAAGTGACACTAAGTCTTTCTTCATCTCCTTCCCTCAGACTACGCTTAAAGCGGTAGTTCAGGTTTTTTTGAAGTGTGGTTGTATGAGCTGACTGTGCTGTGAGCGCCACCTGCTGCTGAGGACGGGTCTCTAAATGAAAACACAAGTCTACGATGTCTGCGTCACATGTTCACGTCTTTATCTTTCCAACAGGAAACTGACGTTTGTAAACCACTCACTCTCCCACACCAAAGTCCAGGGAGAACATTACAGGAGCTGCTGGTCCTCTGCTGCCTCGTGTGGTCACTTTGTGTCACTGAGGCTGAACTGATCAAATAAGACGTTTGAACATAGTGATGGAGGCAGCAGTGGATCAACAACTTCTGTGTGTGTGATGTTAAAATCACTGATTTTCTCTCTGGGCTTTGGTGTGGGAGAGTGAGTGGTTTACAAACGTCTGTCTCACAGTGAGATCAAGACGTGATCGTGTTCTTTCACAAGGGTTTTTACATGTTTTCACTGAGGCTGACCTGCTGGGGGCGCTCACAGCTTGCTCAGCACTGATAATAATCTTCATACATCCCCTCTTCAAACAGTCTGTGCTGAAACACTAACCCTAAGTCTGCACTGAGTCTTCTCCTCGTCTGTCTTCAGGTATCTTTTTACGTTTTTCTTTATTATTGTTTTGTTATAACGGCACCAGCTTCACGGCCAGTAGATGCGGAGGTGAATTCCTGACCCTTGACCCCGACCCTGTGACTCTTTAGTAGGTTTAGTTTAGGAGGTTTTTTAAGCTGTTCAACATTCCAGTGTGTGTGTGCGCGCTCAGTCCTGCTAAGGCTGCAACTTACCATTATCTTCATCATCGGTTTATCTGTGGATTACTTTCTTAGTCGTTTGCTTCATAACATGTCAGGAAATATTGATCAGTGTTTGTCAAACTCAAAATGATTCAATTTGAATGATTTCTTTGTTTTTGTGAAGCAAAGAAACCAGTAATTATTCACATTCAAGAAGCTGAAAAAACCCTTTTAATTATTTTTTAATATCTTTTTAAAGAAAGGAAGACTTCATGGATTAATAAATCAGTCGACAGTGAATTATCGAGTGAAACACTCACTTCTTCCACACCACAATCTTTTCTCTTTTTAATTACAAACACGTCACCGTTTGCTCTTCAATGGTCCCGCCCACTTTCACTCAAAGACAAATGTAACTGGGAGTAAGTCGCCGCATTCCAGTCAATAACGGCGCTAAACGACCTGAGGGTCACGTGATCTTAAAGGGCACCTTTGTTTTTTTTATAGCTTAAATTGATATTACAATATTCCATCGTGATATAGCACAGTAAAGGTTATTTTCAACAATAAACGGCGTATAATTCACAATCCTTCATCAAGTCAAATTAATCTATAATATCAAGTATTGATTGTCAAATCGCCAAGACCGTCGCCAAAATTTTCCTCAACTTCCTGTTGAGTTGACGCCGCGGTTCGCCTTGGCCTGCTCCATCCACGTTTCACCTTCGGGGCGCGCCACAGAGCCCTTGTGCAACATACAGTTCCGAACCCTATGACAATATTGCATTATGGCCACACCTGACCTCCGTATCAGTTTTCCAGAGTTTTTATGCCCGTTAACCTCCTCAAAAACACGTAATAATAAGAAGAATCTGAAGGAAAAATGATCGCTACAGTGTTGCGTCATTTCTACGCTTCAGAATTTGAACGATATCAAGTGTGCAACTGATTTTATGACGGACGTGAAAGTGTCGCCGAGGTCGCTGTAAACTCACTTATTGGAAAAGTCAGAAAATTATTCCAGATAACATTCCAGTTATCGTGTTAAACGTCCTCCTGATGAACATGTAATCTGAGAAGCCGGTCGCCTGTCGTCATCTGTTCAGTGTGGACGCAGTTTTGGAAATGTTGCGGTGTGGATGAAGTGATTTTAGAGGAATTCACACAAAAGTACTTGAGAACCATTTTTGTCCTTAAGCTCTGACGTTGGCGTAGAATTCACGTCACTAAACTCAACCGCACGCCATTTTCTCACCTCAGCTTCACTGAACTATTATTGTTGAGTATTTTAGTAAAAAAGTAATCATATTAACGTTGAAAGAGCTCGTCTTATTTCAAAGCCGTTTTCTCAGTGGTTTGTGATATTGTCGCAAAAAAGGTGCAAAGAAAGTGGAACAAATTCACGTCAGGAGCTGAAATCACTTAAAATGACGATGTAGATGATGTTTGTGTGAACGTGGTGAGAGAATATTTTAATGGATTCATCTGATTTTATTTCAGTATAAAGTGATTTCATCCAAACCTTTTTTTTTACTTTGATGACAAAACTGGAAAAATCTAAATTTTTCAGTTGATTAATTCTCTCTGTCCACGTGTTCTACTGTGTTAAAAGGGACACATGAGTGTGATTAAGCCAACGACATCTACGTCACATGATCACATCTTTATCTCACTGTGAGACAGATGTTTGTAAACTGCTCACTCTCTCACACTAAAGTCCACAGAGAAAATCAGTGATTTTAACAACACACACACACACACACACACAGGAGCTGTTGATCCACTGCTGCCGCCATCACTGAGTCCAAATTTTTGAATTTTGTCACTTCAGTGTTTGAAATCCGTTGTTCAGATTGACTTCAATGACACAAAGTGACCACATGAGGCAGCAGAGGACCAGCAGCTCCTGTGTCCCCGCAGCTAAAATCACTGATTTTCTCTGTGGACTTTGGTGTGGGAGAGTGAGTGGTTTACAAACGTCTGTTTGACAGTGAGATAAAGACGTGATCGTGTTCTTAAAAGTATTGTACACTTTAACTGACATAGATTTTATTACACAAGTCTTTAGTTTGGTGGTTTTCAGACAGAATGTTTGGCCTCTGTCTCACCAGCAGGGGGCGCTCATGCTAAACTGAGTCTGACCTTCAGTCATCACCTCATACAACTACACTTAAAAAAACAGATGAACTGTCCCTTTAATGCCTCAGCGATTCTAACACTATACTTTTTTATTTTGTTGTTCTTTTTGCACACGTCATGTTTACATCACGACAGCTGGACGCTTCACTCACTCGCAACAAATGCCGGAAAAAGCACGTTAAAGAGAGAAGTCGTCGCAGATGTCCACACACACACACACAGCTGTTTTCACGTCAGTCGCCCTGGACTATTGACGTTAAATGACGTCACAGAGCGGCGGCAGGACGACGAGTCGATCCATCGGTTTCTGTAAAGACAGATTTTCTCTGGTTTTTGTTTTGGTGTCGACAGAGAAGCATGTTTTCTTCATGAAAGATCAAACTAAATAAACATTTTATGCTCTTTTTTGGTAAGAAATTCATGAACTGGAGTCGTTTTGTCTGAGATGGAAAAAATGTTGTAGTGTTTAAGAAGCTGAAAATGAGAGAAAGTAGAAGATATTCACATTTAAGAAACTGAAAAATGACAAAGTAGAAAATATTCACATTTAAGAAGCTGAAAAATGACAGAAAGTAGAAAATATTAACATTTAAGAAGCTGAAAAATTAGATAGTAGAAAATATAAACATTGAAGAAGCTGAAAAATGACAATGTAGAAATGATTCACATTGAAGAAGCTGAAAAATTACAAAGTAAAACATATTCACATTTGAGAAGCTGAAAAATGACAGAAAGTAGAAAATATTCACTTTTAAGAAGCTGAAAAATGACAGAAAGTAGAAAATATTCACATTTAAAAAGCTGAAAAATGACAGAAAGTAGAAAATATTCACATTAAAGAAGCTGAAAAATGACAAAGTAGAAAATATTCACATTTGAGAAGCTGAAAAATGACAGAAAGTAGAAAATATTCACTTTTAAGAAGCTGAAAAATGACAGAAAGTAGAAAATATTCACATTTAAAAAGCTGAAAAATGACAGAAAGTAGAAAATATTCACATTAAAGAAGCTGAAAAATGACAAAGTAGAAAATATTCACATTTAAGAAGCTGAAAAATGACAGAAAGTAGAAAATATTCACATTTAAGAAACTGGAAAATGAGAGAAAGTAGAACATTTTCACATTGAAGAAGCTGAGAAATGACAGAAGGTATATTTTTTTGGGACCCCAAACAAATTGTTAGTTCAACTTTTAGTTTAGATTTATGTTTTAAATCACTTGCATAAAATCAAGTTTTCTACTTCTTTTACAAAACATCTTAATAAATAAATGGCGGTCAAAATGACTGTAAATCACGTTTTATTTGAAGTTATTGTACAAGAATCAAACAAAAGACTTTTGTTTCACACACAAACAAACCTCGTCAACATACTGTATCTCTATTATATCTTTATATGGTGAAATGACATGTTAGATATCATCATATGATTAAGTATCTGTGATGACTTTCCCTGTTTTAAAGGCTGTAACATTGATAATCATCAGAGTTATTATAGTGAATAAATCAGGGAAATATACTCAATATTGTAAATTATACATATATATGTATACATATATATATATATATATATACACACACACACATACATATATGTGTTTGTATATATTCACCCACACACATATGTGTGTGTGTATATGTGTGTATACACACACATATATGTCTGTACTGGACACATATGAACACACGGGGGCAGTGTGGGACAACAACAGCCTGCAGCAGGTTTTCTCTGTGGACTTTGGAGTGGGAGAGTGAGGCCGTTTCTCAATATCCATACTTGTGCGTACTTGCGTACTCCCGTACTTGTGAAAACGTCATCAGCCTCAGTCCAAGTGCTGTTCCAATTCTCAAGTAAGCGAACATCGAGGACGGTTCTCAAACCCAGAAGTGTTCTCGCTCCGCCCATTTTTACCAAGTATGCATCGGAGGTGACTTAAGCGTACTTGCGATGGCCATGTATCCCAGAATACATTTCGGCGGAGCATAGCAGCAGATAATAGAAATATAAATCTGAAATTAATATTTTTCATCATTTGAGGCGAGAAATGAGTCATTTAGAATTCAAACATGTGGTTTGTGTATGAAGATATGACGTATTTATAGTTTGGCAGCGACGTTTGTCGGAGGTGATCAGCTCCGCCTCTGCGGGCGCTCAGCGCTCACTGTGCCCGGCACAGAGCAGCGTTACCTCGGCCTGTCCTGATGAAATGATCCGCTGGCTCAGACGTCGCTGTCATTAGATGCTCGCTGTGATCCATAGATTTGTTGTTGACGTGTTATTTTGTTTTTAATGGAAACGTTTTGACCTGACAGTTTGAAGGTTTGTATATTGTTAATGTTTTATTTATTTTAACTTTGAATGTTAGATTTATATTAAAGTCGCACGGTCATTGTATCTGTATTCAAATATAATATGTAAATATTAGATATGTATAGTATAGTATGTAGAGTAGTATATATTTGTACACGTCATACATTTATATACGTATGTATATATATATATATATATATATACTACTCTACAATGCTGTAACATATCTATTTTCCACATTGTATTATTTGTATTGTATATTTTAATAGAAATAAATTAATAAATGAAGTTAAATATTTAAAATGTCAAAATAATAACAACATATATATGCATTTATTAAAAGTATTTCATATGTTCATTTATCAACACTGTAGGTGGCGGTAATGAGGCTGCAGCACTTGGCACCAGCCACCATTCAAACAGCAGAACAATACATACATACTTGCATACTTGAGTATTGAGAAACAACCACATACTTGTGTACTCCCGTACTTGGGAAGTATATACTTCCAGCGTACTTCTCAAGTATATACTTCCCAAGTAAGCAAGTACATACTTGCTTACTTGAGTATTGAGAAACGGCCTGAGTCTGTGGAACAGGGAGACAGATACGTGATCATGTGATGCTCACAGCACAGTCAGCTCTGATTCTGTGTCACTATCATCATCGTCATCATCATCATCTGCTGCTGTTTCTGAAATGAATGGATGAAAATCAGCTTCTGATGTTTTAAACATGAAAATTCTCTCTCAGTCGGTGCTCTTCCTCGTTCTCTCTCTGTTACAGCGACTCAGCCAGGAAATGGAAGAGTGATGAAATATTAATGAGGAATCACAACGAGGTGAGAGACAGAGACAGAGACCGAGAGGGAGAGAGACAGAGAGGGAAGGACAGAGAGAGAGAGAGACCGAGAGGGAGACAGACAGAGAGAGAGAGAGGCTATTTCTACATATAAGTATGACTTTTTTGTCTCATTTTGGACGACAAACTAAACTATGAGTTTTTTTATTTTCCTCAGACTTGTGTCCATCTGTCTGTGTCTGGATTATTGTCTGTCCTCCCGCGTAGCCTGAGACCAGCTCCGGCAGCCTGTTCTGAATCTGCTCCTGAAGCTGGTTCTGATGCCGAAGCGGCCGCGCATAGACTAGCCATTTTTGTTTTTACAAAATGGCCGACTTCTAGGTAGGCGGAGCTAATGGATATACATTAGACATTTGTTTGGAATCATGAGAGCAACGAGTTTACCAAGTTTGGTTCAAATCAGAACAACTATGTTCCACTTAGACACGATAGAAAAAATATTTATGCCAATTTTTTTCGCCTCAAAAATTCCCAGTTCCCATAGTCCAGTTACCGCATATCACCACTAGGTGCACCATTCTCATGCCTGATACCATTATTTTTAAAAGACTCACTTTAATGAAAATAAAAATACACAACAAAAAGTGTTTGTATCTTCAGGCATTTGAATTGTGTCCATCTCTTCTCTACCTCTCTTTTGTTTGCATAGTATTGTCCACATGTTGTTTTGCTCTCTCAGAGAAATGCTTTAAATCGGGATTACCTGTGTGAATCCAGGCTTGTTCGGTGGAAAACAGAACATGGCGCCGGTCTGAGGGCATGTCCTTCTTCTCATAGCAGCTCCTGTCCTTTTTTTGCTGTTTTACGGCGACGTTCGGCTGCTCGGGTCCGAGTTCTATAAGCCGAAGCTTTTCTTCTATGAAACGTTTCATTTTGCAGCGACAGAAAGTTGTTTGTGCTTCTTTTTTCATGACGAATGCGGCAATTAAGCGCTGGTAAAGTTAGCACAACTTACAGAGAAGCGAGCGGAGGCATTTCCGTTTCCGCCGGAAACACTGACAGACAGACAAGCCCTTTATACATCTATGCAGACAACGGCCCTTTCTCAATACTAAGTACGCACGGATGTACGTGTTATTATTTTCACATTTTAAATATTTAACTTCATTTATTAATTTATTTTTATTAAAATTTACAGTACAATGTGGAAATAGATATATTACAGCATTGTATATATAGTATATATACAACGTATATATATATATATATATATACATATATACATATATGTACATATTATATTTAAATACAGATACAATGAGTATGGGACTTTAATATGGATCTAAAATTCAAAGTTAAAATAAATAAAACATCAAACTTTCAGGTCAAAACATTTAAATTAAAAACAAAATAACAGGTCAACAACAAATCTATGGATCACATCAAGCATGTAATGACAGATCAGGACCGGCCGAGGTAACGCTGCTCTGCACCGGCACAGTGAGCACCAGCGTCCGCAGAGGCGGAGCTTATCATACTATAAACACTAGAACTACTATAAATACGTCAGATCTTAATACACAAACCACATGATTGAATTCTAAATGACTAATTTCTCGCCTCAAATGATCTTAAAACTTTGTTCAGGACACAGAAAAATATTTATTTCAGGTTTATTCTTTGCTGCTGTGTTCTGCCCAAATGTATTCTGGGATACATGGCTTTACCAAGTACGCTCCAGTCACCACCCGATGCATGCTGGGTAAAATGGGCGGAGCAAGAACACTTCCGGGTTTGAGAACCATCCTCTCTGTTCACGGTAAAGGAACTTGGACTGAGACTGATGACGTTTTCACAAGTACAGGAGTACGCAAGTACGCACAAGTACGCACAAGTACGCACAAGTACTCACGAGTACGCGCGAGTACGGATATTGAGAAACGGCCCATGTGACGCATCAGTGCGTATGATCCCCGGGCACAACTCAGTGTGGCTGCCCACTGCTCCTAATTCTAGGATGGGTCAAATGCAGAGAAATAATAATTTCCCTCAGGGGATTAATAAAGTATAAGATTTAGATTTAGATGTCATCACGTTGGGGCGTGTCCTGCTGGAGCTCATTGAAATGAAGTGTAGGGTCCAAAATTTGAAAAAACAAATGTCAACATGTAAATCTATATTATTAAGACTTAGAGCGGCAAAATAAACACTTTTTTATCTCTTTTTCCATGTGGCTGAAGGAGGGCGGGGCACTATCACCGCCCAACACACCGAAATTGTCATCCGACAACTTTTATCTGACTGTGACCCGACTTCTGGGGGCGAAGGAGGAGGAAGAAGAGGAGGAGGAGTCTGGCAGAGAGAGAGAGGAAAGAAGGAGGAGAGTGGGAGGAGCCATTGAACAATATGGTGATTAAATATCCTGCTGTCTGCAGCGAGGAAGAGGAGGAGGAGGAAGTAAAATGGATGTGTTTGGTTTGACAAGTGGAAACATAAACCATCTTTTTCTTTGCTGTAGTACACGTGCCAGGCCTGTGAGAGGCGCTGTGACAGAGGAGAAGACGACATTTTACACGGCACAGATATAAATACTTTACACACACACACACACACACAGATGCTCCAAAGATCTGACGAGACAATCACAAAACCTTATCCA
The DNA here is from genome assembly GCF_958295425.1 of Solea solea. NCBI lineage: Eukaryota > Metazoa > Chordata > Actinopteri > Pleuronectiformes > Soleidae > Solea > Solea solea. Next base: position 27,978,894 of record NC_081139.1, read on the forward strand.
TCATGACTGACAGGTGTTTGTGTGTGTACTATTGGATTTTGTTGCATTTAAAGGTGGAGACACAGGACGAATGAAAGAGGCAGCATCTGTGTGTGTGTGTGTGTGTGTGTTAACAGAATCACATTATCACATGTCATTTAGCAGACGCTTTTATCCAAAGCGACTTACAAGGGAATTGAGTACAACCTGCTGGGGGTGGAGTTAAACTTGCGACCATGAAGTCTTTTGCACACAGTGTACTGGTCACTGAGCTACAAATGCCCTTCCTCTGTGATTAAACACAAACACACCACTTTGTTTTCATTTATTTATTTATTAGAACATGAAGAAAACAGAGAATCACAAACACTGAGATGCAAAAACAAAGATGGATGATTATGTTTTCATGTTCAAGTGCAATAATACAGTTTTCATAACCGTGAACGTGTGAATGTGTGAATGTGCGAATGTGTGCGCTCACTGCTGCCTCGTATGGCGTCGCAGTGTGGTCAGATTCAGTGACCCTAGTGCATGCTGGGAGTTTGGTGCACGACCAGTGGGAAAAAAAAAAAATTCCTATGAATGAAGAAGAATAAAATGTTTCTGTTTTAGTCCCAAAGTTTATATTTCAGATTATCTTAATCTGATTAGCTGCAACCCTCATGTGGAGGATAAAGCACACACACATGCACACGCGGGCACACACACACACACACGCGCTCGCGCGCACACACACACAGTGTTTGCATAGACATCAATTCAAGTTGCACTCATGCAAAAACAAACGTAAACAAATACAGTGAGTGAGGAGACGTGTGTGTGTTTGTGTGTTTGTGTGTGTGTGTGTGTGTGTGTGTGTGTGTGTGGTCACAGGTGAAAACAAACAGAAACATCTGGTTATTAGCATTCATTATACAGTGATATTAATTATTACTATTATTATTATTATAATGTTGTTGTTGTTGTTTTGTTCAATTTAAACAAAGAGTTTTTACCTGCAGCCATTTTAGGAAGATTCTTTTTTTCTAAAACACTATAAGTTAAAAAAAATAATTTAATAATCAACACATTTTTAAATGTGAACGACGACAACAACACAACAAAACAGTCGCATACATGTTATAGAAAAGCTCAGTGTTAGAAACTCTCTGAGGGAATATTTCACATTATTCAATACATGTGTGAGTATACAAGAGAGAGAAAGCTGCTAAAGTCTTTATGGCTTTTAAAGTTTCCACCGCACCAACAACATCAACCAACTCTGACAGAGTCTCCGCGAACTCTGACGGAGTCTCTGACGGAGACTCCGCGAACTCTGACGGAGTCTCCGCGACGAGGGCAACAAACAAAACTCACACACACACACACACACACAGAGTTCAGACGAAGACAGAGTGAAGTGGGATTATTGGAAAATGATGATGTCATAGGTTGGATTATTGTCCTTCCAGGCTCCGCCTCCTTCAGAGTCTGCATTTGGAGGCTGAGTGTGTCACAGTGTCTGATGACGCTTTTCCATTACACTACATTCCTAACTCAACAATAATCAGTGACAGAACCTGCTGTTTGTTTTAGTTCCTGCTCTGACGAGGTTCAGCTGATACTAACATGTGACGTCAGACTGCCGGCCTCTGATTGGTCAGAGAGTGTCGTCACTGAAGAGTCACGAGCGCGACGTCAAAGTCAACAATGTCAACATCCAACTGTAGATCAAAGTTAAAAGACTTAAAAACGTTCAAGTGCAACATTCAGCAAATGTGTTTTCAGAGAGGAGTGTGGAGGATTCAGAGACGGCAGTGACTGAACGACTGAACCATTCTGTCAACTAATGATTCTAATGATTCTAATGATTCTAAGGATTCACTTTCAACCAAAACAACTGCTTTACAAGTTTACTCGTTTGTGTTTGTGTCGCAGAGACAAAACAACGTCACCACAGTTTCACACAGACATGCTGTGAAACCGCCCACCTGGAGGAGGAGCTATGAAATCATGGAAAACAAGTCGAGTTAGAAGTGTGTGATGGAAAACAGTGAATAGTCTCAGCCCAGAAATGCGTGTTTTTCGTCCACGGCCAACAAACTAAACTAACATTTAAACATAAGTACCAGGCTTTACATGAACATATGTTAAAAAAATAAATCTATTTAAAACCGCTATGTGCTGTTAGCTCTGTTCCTCAGCGACCTGTGAAACGAGACACAGCTTTACAGTAAAACAGGGAACTGCTCCTTTAAAAAAGTCAAATGTTACCTGAAGTTTTGTTTGTTTGTCTCTTTGCGATTTGTCTTTGCACACAGAGACGTAAACACGCGAGGAATGAGTGACCCTGAGGTTCATTTCTGCTCACAGTGACTCAGCAAAACTGCTGCTGTACACGATTGTCTGAGGAAAGAAATGTCGGAAATGTCGCACACAAGCTCGTGTGATCCCGAATCTGACACGACTGCAAACGTGATCGCAAAAAAACCCACGACAAAGCTGTACGATATGAAACTAAACTAGGAAACTAAACTGGAACCAGTTCCTCGTTCCAAATGATCAGACGTCATATGACTTTGGTTACTCCACCATGTTGGCAGGAAAAAACGTGTGAAAAATTTACTTCGGAAGAGTTCACTGTCACTTTAAGTATGCTAATGCTAACACTGCCTCCTGGTGCTTTTCACCAGTATGGACATCATTACAACATCGTCAACCTTCTGATAAACTTCCTCTGACACGTCACAATAAAAGCACGTAAAAACGTTAATTAGCGCTGGAGTCTGTAACGAAGCTGAAGTTAGCATCAAAATTCACAGCTTGCTGGTCGATAAAGGGAAACTTAACTAACAATGATTGTGTACCTACATTTGTACATTCATGGCTAATATAGCAGCTGCTAACTGGTCATGTTGGCTAATGTAGCAGCTGCTAACTGGTCATGTTAGCTAATGTGGCAGCTGCTAACTTGGTCATGTTGGCTAATATAGCAGCAGCTGCTAACTGGTCATGTTAGCTAATGTGGCAGCTGCTAACTGGTCATGTTGGCTAATATAGCAGCAGCTGCTAACTGGTCATGTTAGCTAATGTAGCAGCTGCTAACAGATCATGTTAGCTAATATAGCAGCTGGTAACTGGTCATGTTGGCTAATATAGCAGCAGCTGCTAACAGGTCATCTTAGTTAATGTAGCAGCTGCTAACTGGTCATGTTGGCTAATGTAGCAGCTGCTAACTGATCTGTTAGCATTAGCAGCTGTGGTATTTCGTGAACATAAACAGCGTTAGCAACACATTTATGCTTAAAAATTAAACAAACGTGATATAAGTGTGATTAACGGTAAAATCCAGAGTTGCGACTGCAGGTGGAATACAGCGTTAAATCACTGCTTATGCACATATTCATTATTTTGCACGAGTATCAATAAAAGTATTGATAAGCACTATAAGTATCTATACAATCCTAATGATACTCAACCCATGATATAAATATTGATATTTAAGAGTTTAAACGTCGTCTTATAATTCAATTATTATCTTTGGTTTTTTACGACCCTTGCTGTTTTTTCACTGAGGTCGGGTTCACACTGGTTTTTACACAAACGCTGCCTTTGAAAATCATAAAACATCTATTTTTTAAATACCAAGGAACAGCTGAGAAAATAGTATAACTGTTAAAATACAGTGGTGTAAACTTTTCACAGGAGGCAGATTTATTCTCTTCCTCACATATACTCAACAAACACTGGTATAGTGAAAGTAGGGTGAGCTCTAAAAATAATAATAATTATAATAATAATGATAATAATAACAATAATAATAACATACAAGGAAAAAAGCCACAAGAAAAACTCAAACAAAAAACAAACCATCACAAAAATTCTACTTTTATTTCACCTACATCTGACCTAATTATTGATATCAAATACTAATTAATTGTTCTAAGATTTTAACCCTTTAAATGCCAGGTTTTGGTCATGATGTCACCATGTTTAGATTACTTTTTTTTTTCAATATACTACATGCAAAGTATAAATGTCAATAATTAGCAGCAACACTAGTGGAAATAGCATGTTTTTCTGCTGGAGATTAGTAAAAAGGATCAGGTCCATGGTAAAAACCCAGATTTGAAACCTAGATATAATAAAAATTGCTTGTTTTATGTTTTAATGTAAGGGATGAAAAATTGCAGTTTGAATGAGTTTCAAAAGGACATTTTTGTCCTTAAGGGTCTGAGTGTAACACTTGTTTTAGTAGGACTGTAGGAACAAAGAAAACATCCATATATGAATATGTATGAACACATGAACATAGTCCTTCAGGGTTAACATGGAGTGATGGAGAGATAAAGTGACTCATTATTATTATTTAATCATTTCCTACACACTCTACCGCACACACACACCCTGGTTTATACAGCATAACATCCTCCATGTACCACTGATGGTGCATGTACCACAGTTTGAGAACCATGGCTCTGTTGGTCCATTAAAGCTTTGTTGAAATAAAAAGAAATGCTTCAGTGCTTTTACTTTAAAACAAGAACAGGATGTGACATAACGAGCCGTGTCCAGTGTGAACCCGAGCTTCCACTGATGTAGAGTCTACGTCAAAAAAACCTGATTCTTTGCAACAAACCTGATCATAAATAAACATTTTCCACTGATCCCACTTTGTTCAGTTCAGACGAATCAATAAGAAAAAAAAAAGAGAAAAGACAAAATACAAGTGCCCTCCATCTGAGAAAAACCCCGCCTCTGACCTCTGACCTTCATCAGTATGGAGCAAACTTCTGTCGCTCCAGCTTCTTCATCCCATTGGCTGACGTGGAAATCTTAGTGGTGTAGGACGCCAGCGCCGCTGCCGCCGCAGCTGCAGCGTGAGCCTGGACCGGGACGGTCGCTCCCGACGCCACTGAGCCCGGTAACATGGAAGCCATTGCCGCAGGGGGCGTGGACAGTGCTAGGTACGGGAAGGATTTCACTCCCAGGAGGCTGGAGAGGGGGAGGGCGTAGGGAGCGCCCAGGATGGGAGCGTGGGGCAGTGCGGCGCCCATCGCTGCCAGGGAGGAGGAGGAGGAGGAAGAGGAGGAGGAGGACGAGGTAGAGGCGGGGGGAGCAGGCTGGGTGAAGCTCATGGTCAGGTCAACGGGAGACGACATGGAGGAGGACTGGGCGGTGGATTTGGCTGTCTCTAAACTGGAGGACGGGGGACAGGAAGTGGAAGGGAGGAGGGAGGAGGGAGGAGGGGGAGTTTTGGATGGAGAAGGGTTAAAGGGTTAAATCAAAGACATGTTAAAAAAATAAAAATAAAAACTCAACCAAAGAGGAAACTTTGGAGAATAAAAGGTAAACAAAGTGAAATGATAAGACGGGCGTGTTTTTGTTGTTGTTTTGTAACAGATTATTGTGGGAGTTCACTGCACAGATGGAGGGTGTGGCTGAGGGAGGGGCTTAGGGAGGAGGGAACAAGACCATTGTCGACACATTAGCATGAAAAACAAAACAATCATGACATAATTTCTGGATTTAGTGTGACATTATAAAGTCCTAATCTGAATCTACTTTTCCACGACACAGGCCCAGCACGGCTTGACTCATAGCTCCTCCTCCATGTGGGCGGAGTCATCACAGCACGACTGCATGAAAGTGTGGCGACGTCGTTTTCTACGCAACACAAACGAGTGACTGAATCATTCGCCTGCATGACTCACTCACTCACTCACTCACTCACTCACTAATCACTCTGGTTCCATGTCGTGGAAAAGCACCACTAGTTAAACTTAAACTCCAGGTTCTCCTGTTTCCTCTCAGTCCAAAACATGCAGATGAAAGGATGAGGTAAACTGGACTGTGAGTGAGAGAGGGAATGTTTGTTTGTCCCTCAGTCATGAATTTGCATATTAATGACCTTTAACCTTTCACTCTCTGACCTTTAACCTTTCACTCTCTGACCTTCAACCTTTCACTCTATGACCTTTAACCTTTCACTCTGTGACCTTTAACCTTTCACTCTCTGACCTTTAACCCTCTGATGTAGAGGGTCTTGTTAAATAACCTCAGATTAATTGTCATGTGATCAAACCAAGACTGAGGTTTTCGAGACGTTCAGGAAACCAACAGGCTCCTCCTCCTCCGGCCCCTCCTCCTGCTCCTCCAGCCTCAGGTGCTTACCACGCAGTAATGAGGTAGTGTGCCAGGTTGATGGCGATGTGCGAGCCGCTGATGGAGACGTGACGATCACTGCTGCTGTCCATCTGACTGCCGATCTTGATCTGAGCTCCTGACACCTGACGGATCTCGTTTATCTTGGAGCCTTGGCGACCGATGATGGAGCCAATCAGCTGTGAGAGGGGGAGGAGCCAGAGAGGAGTTTTCTTACTTAATAACACATTGATGTTAAACTGAAGTCTGTAAACCACTCACTCTCCCACACCAAAAATCTGTGATTTTAGCTGCTGGTCGTCTGCTGCCTCATGTGGTCACTTTGTGTCACTGAGGTTAATCTAAACAAAGGATTTTAAACACTGAAGTGACAAAATAACACATTTGAACTTAGCGATGGAGGCAGCAGTGGATCAACAACTCCTGTGTGTGATGTTAAAATCACTGATTTTCTCTGTGGACTTTGGTGTGGGAGAGTGAGTGGTTTTCTGAGTCTCCACACAACAAGACATTTAACGTCACAACGACTCTGGAGCTGTTAAATTAAGCGAAAATCCTGCATTGTCCTCCTTTAAAGCTGAGGTGGAAGAGGGCGGAGAGAGAGGCCTATTTCTGAGCAAACCCCTGCTGCTGTGGTGATGTGTGTGTGTGTGTGTGAGAGGGTGATGTTTAAGCTGCTCAGTGACTCACACAAACAAACATATCACACACTTTCATGCAGCAGCTTTAAGCTGCTGTGTTACATTGCTCTGCTCGCTCACACACTCACTGTGTGTGTACAAACATGCTTAAACTGCTCAGAGTTAAGCTGAAAGGCGACAGCAGCAGCAGCAGCAGAAGCAGAAGCAGAAGCAGAAGCAGCAGCACAGAGGTGTTGATTATCTCGTCAGTTTCCCGTGAAGGCGTGACCCTGCCCTCGTCCTCTGCTCGTGTCAGAAAACACTAACAGAGCCTCCAAACATAAGAAAACATGAACAGTCTTTGTGGTCGTTGTTTTAAAAACACTGCTATACATTCAGAGTAAGTCTCCAGGAAATTAGTCAATCAAAGTAATGTCCTCCGAAGTCATGGAAACCAGATTGTGTGTGTAAACTAAAGGTCGCAGCTTTGACCTCGTAAACATGTCCATCAAATGTCAAACGTCCTTGAGTGAGACACACTTATCAGTGTCATCAGTTCTGCTTCATTGACTGGAAACATGTAACACGCCAAAGCAGAGCTGCTGGGTGAGAAGAGAAAGGTCGCGTGTGTGTGTATATATGTATGTATGGCTGTAGAATTGTCAAAAAATATATGTACAGTATATATAACTGACAGGATTTGGCATGCAAACGTCTCATTACCATAACTACCATAACAAGTTTGCTATATCTAGAAAATTCAAAAATGGACTGGAGATCTGTCCAGGGTGTGTCTCTGCCGTTCACCCTATGAACATAAAATTCACCTTATATATGGTGACTTATGTTGACTTAAAAAAACATAAAAGATGGAGGCGCGTGGACATGCTGCGGCTTCTCTTCCTCCCGACAATACAACTTTTCTGTATAAGTCTTAATGTTTTTGTTTGTCTTCGTCGTGTTGTGTCACCAAACATCTGAGATAGATTTACAGCCGCGAGTTTCTGTTCGACATTGGCAGAAACACATCTTCCAACCAAAACCCGACCCCTACTCCTGCACCACGCCCAGAGTGGAGGCGCCACAAGTGGTGTGAGAGGAAACAGAAGAGGGCAAGTGAGGAGGTATCCGAGCCAGGCTAGCGGCTAGCCCTCACAAGCCGGCCATCCCAACCATTGTGCTGGCCAACGTACACTCCCTGGACTACATACAGCTCCTAAGGAATACCCAGAGGAATGTGAGAGACTGTTGTGTCCTTGTTTTCATGGAAAGATGACTGAACGACACAGTCCCGGACCGCGCCATTCGACTTGAGAGGCTAACATGCTATCGGGCAGACAGCCCTAATTGAAGTGGGTAAGACACGCGGGGGGGGGGCTCTGTGTTTACATCAACGACGTGTGGTGTCGGGACGCTGTTGTGGTGAATAAGCACTGCTCGCCACTAGTAGAGCTCATGATCATAAAGTGTCGGCCATTCTACCTGCCGAGGGAATTTACAGCTGTTATTATGGCCGCGGTGTACATTCCTCCGAACTCCAACAACAACAGCAGGAGTGAGGCACTGAATGAACTCTACCACCACATCAGTAAACAGCAGACAGCCCACCCAGATACTCTCCTCAGCACATAGACTTTCCAACTCGAGGTAACAACACTCTGGATCATGTTTACACCTTCCAGAGAGGAGTTTATAAGGCTTTCCCCCTCCCCCACCTCGGTGCCTCAGACCACATCACTGTCATGCTATTGCCAGCATACAGACCACTGGTTAAAGTCACCAAACCAGTTCGGAAAGAGGTGCGAGTGTGGGCAGAAGGGTCTGTAGAGGCACTAAAGGACTGTTTTAACACTACAGACTGGGAGGTGTTCAAACAAGCTGCCTCCCACAACTCAACCACCGACCTCAAGGAGTACACTGACACTGCATACATCACCAAATGCATTGATGATGTAACTGTCCTCAAGACTGTCACTGTCCGGGCCAACCAGAAGTCATGGATGTAAGGGGAGGTCTACAGGCTCTTGAAGGCTTGGAACGCTGCCTTCAAAGCAGGAGACCAGGTCGGCCTGAGGACAGCAAGGGCCAACCTGTCACGTGGCATCAGAGAGGCTAAGAGGCAGTACTCCAGGAGGATAGCCCACCGCTTCAGTGACAGGGCTACAGACAATCACGGACTACAAGCCCCCACCGCAGACCTGTGACAGCTCCACCTCTCTGCTAGATGAGCTGAACAGGTTTTTCGCTCGTTTTGAGGCACAGGACCACACCTGCACAGAAGTCCCCCCCTCCCCCAGACGACCAGGTGATTACACTGTCTACGGAGAGTGTTAGAAGAACACTCAGCAGAATCAAGGCCTGCCTGCAAAGCTTCTGGTCCTGACAACATACCTGGCCGCATACTGAGGGACTGCACGGGGGAACTCACAGATGTCTTCACAGACATCTTCAACACCTCGCTGTGTCAGGCGGTTGTCCCCACATGCCTCAAAGCCACCACCATCATCCCGGTACCGAAAAAGTCCTCACCCTCCGGCTTCAATGACTACCGTCTGGTTGCACTCGCCCCCATTCTTGTGAAGTGCTTTGAACGGCTAGTCATGGAGCACATCAAGTCTGTGCTCCCCCCTCCCTAGACCCCTTCCAGTTCACATACCGGTCAAATCGCTCGACCGAGGTTGGCACACACATCTGGACAATAAAGACTCTTATGTCAGAATGCTGTTCATTGACTTCAGTTCAGCATTTAAAAAAATCATCCCACAAAAGCTGATCATCAAACTTCAGGGTTAGGGCTTCACCATCACCTAGAACACGGGGGCCCCCCAGGGATGTGTGCTGAACCCCCTCCTCTTCACCCTGCTGACCCACGACTGCACACCACTGCACAACTCCAAACTCCTCATCAAGTTTGCGGATGACACAACCGTGGTAGGTCTCATCAGTAACAATGATGAGACAAATTACAGGAGTGAGGTGAGCCATGTGACCTCGTGGTGCGTGCACAACAACCTCTCTCTGAATGTGGAGAAGACAAAAGAGATTGTTGTGGACTTCAGGAGAGCGCACACCCAACACCCCCCTCTGACCATCAACTGCGCTGCTGTGGAGAGGGTGAGCAGCACCAAGTTCCTCGTGTGCATGTCTCAGAGGATCTCTCCTGGACCACCAACACCTCATCACTGGCCAGGAAGGCTCACCAACGCCTCCACTTCCTCTGCAAACTAAGAAGAGCTGCAGCCCCGCCCCCCATCATTTGCACCTTCTAGAGGGGTACGATCGAGAGCGTCCTGTCAAGCTGCATCACGGTGTGGTATGGTGCCTGCACTGCATCATGCCACAGAACCCTTCAGCGCCTCATGAGAACAGCGGAGAAGATCACAGGCACCTCTCTCCCCACCCTCCAAGAGCTGTACAACACCCGCCTCACCTGTAAAGCCAACCGCATCGCAGGAGATCCCTCCCACCCTTCACAGCCTCTTCAGCCTGCTGCCATCAGGGACTGCGAAGTCTCGGGCCAGGACCAGCCGACTGAGGGACAGCTTCTTCCATCAGGCTGTCAGGGCACTCAACTCTCTCCCTGCCTCTCCCCTCCCCAAGGTTGACAAGTCTCGTCTGCCTGGTAGATTTAAAGCCTGGATCTACCAGCATTCCATCCTGCCCCGAGTCCTGTGGCCCCTGCTGGTCTATGCAGTCCCAATAACAACAGTTGAGTCCCTAGAAAGGAAGATCAGTGGCTTTCTTCGGAAGTGGCTGGGCCTTCCACGCAGTCTCACCAGCGCTGCACTGTACGGGACGAGTAACATCCTACAACTGCCCTTCAGTGGTCTCACGGAAGAATTCATGGTGGTACGCACCAGAGAACCCTTACAGTACAGGGACTCCAGGGACTGCAAGGTGTCATCAGCTGGCATTGAGGTGAGGACAGGAAGGCTTGGGTTACTTCCCAAAGACTCTGGTCAACCAGGCCCGTGGCAAGGAAAGACACCATCTACTCCAGGAAGAGGTCCGAGCAGGTGTAGAGGAAGAGCGAGTGAGCAGGGCAGCGGGACTCCGGCAGCATGGAGTGTGGACAAGGTGGGAGAGTGCACTGCAGCGCAGGATCACCTGGACAAACATCTTGCAGGCAGACTTCCATCGGGTCCGTTTCCTTATACAAGCTGTCTATGATGCCCTGCCAAGCCCAGTGAACCTCCATGTCTGGGGGAAGAGCGAGACACCTTCCTGCCTTCTTTGCTCTGGAAGAGGCTCCTTAGAACATCTCCTCAGCTGCTGCCGAAAGGCTCTGGGTGATGGCCGCTATCGTTGGCGCCATGACCAGGTGCTTAGGGCAATTGCTGAGAGTCTCAGCCATCAGCACCAGCAAACACCATCATGCTCCAAAGAAGGCAGTCCCCTTCATCAAATCTGGAGAGAAACCCCGGGCAGCCCACAACTAACAACAGGCCTCCTCCACAGTAGAGTTGTTCCGATTCCGATACCGGTATCGGAAATGCCTCCGATACTGCCGAAAATGTGGGTATCGGTATCGGCGAGTACTGGAGTCCATGCACCGATCCGATACCACGTTATTTAATAGAGCTCCGTTAGCGCTGACGCGGTTCTTCTTCGCCGCTCTTGAAACAGTTGCGCTGTGCTGTTTTAGAGGCGTGAAGAAGAACTGATCGCCCGACACCTGTAGACAAGGAGCTAACGTTAGCTCATCATGTCGGCGGTTTGGCAGTATTTACCAGTTAGCTCCGTTAGCGTTGTTAGCTGCGCTAGCTCCGTTAGCGCGTCTACAGTCAAACTGGAGCGGCCCGTTTATTAAACGAAAAGAGCAGCGCTACAACTAACCAGCGTACCTGTGTCCTGCGTATGTATGCCTCTGTTTTTAAAGTTTAGCGTTACTTCAGAGACTCATTTTAACAATCTGGAGTCGAGTAAAAATAATGTCACGCACGTCCTTTCAACACCCAATGATCCCAGGATACATCACTGAGGATGCGTCCCAGTGCATCCTAGAGATGTTTCTTGCACACTTTGACTTTGATATGGTGACTTATGTTGACTTAAATCCACCATCATCACTCCATCATCCCTCCATCATCTCTCCATCATCCCTCCATCATCCCCACCATCATCTCTCCATCATTCCACCATCATCCCTCCATCATTACTCCATCATCCCTATATCATTCCACCATCATCCCTCCATCATCTCTCCATCATCGCTCCATCATCTCTCCATTATGTTGACTTAAATATGGTGCCTTATGTTGACTTAAATATGATGACTTACAGTATGTTGACTTAAATAAAGTAACTTAATATGGTGACTTAAATACGGTGCCTTAAATATAGTGACTTAAATATAGTGATTTAAATATGGTGACTTAAATATAGTGATTAAATATAGTGACTTAATATAGTGACTTAATATGGAGACCCAGATTCTCTCGTGAACACTTACATCATTTGGAATGAGGAGCTCTTGAGATGATGTTTGGGAAGAAGCTTCAACAGCACCTGAGAAAAAAAAAACCATTTGATTTGTATTTTCTTACATTTTAATATTGTGACTTAAATATTGTGATTTGCGACTTAAATATCATGATAATATCGTGACTTAAATATCGTAATAATATTGTGACTTAAATATCGCAATAATATTGTGACTTAAATATCGTGATATCGTGACTTAAATATGGTGATATGTAAAATGTATACACATACAATTATTACTATTTTATTATTAGCTTCTATTCCTTTGTATTTGTACATATTTGTTTGTCCCCTGACTGAGAAAAATATTATTATTATTATGTTATTTATGTACATATGTTTCCATGAACACGTGTTCACTGGTGTGTGTGTGTGTGTGGCCATACATACCAGACAGAACCTGTGAAGCTGATTGGCTGATGGGAGTCAGGCCCTGCTGCTGCAGTGAGAACTGGTGCAGCTTTGCTAACTGAAATGCAGAAAAAAGATTCATATATGTATATATGTATATGTATGTATATGTACATATATATACATACATATGTACTGTTTATAAGTATATATGTTACTAAGAGAATAAATAACTGTGATTTAAACAAATGAGGCACTGCTTGTCTTTTATTAGTCACAGGAAGTAAAGTGGAGCTCACCTCTGCATGTGGGATGCTGTAGTGACCCTGTACTGCATACGTCTGAAACACACACACACACAACAGGTCTCAGTGACTTTTAACTATAATTATATTAACTATAATTAGAAAACATGATGAACGTGTTCACATCTTCATCTCACTGTGAGACAGACTTTTCCAACAGGAAAAAACCCTCACTCTCCCACACCAAACCCCATAGAGAAAATCAGTGATTTTAACATCACACACACACAGGATTCGTTGATCCACTGCTTCCTCCATCACGATGTTCAAATGTCTTATATTGTCACTTGAGCATTTAAAATATTTAATTTAGACTTAACTTAGTGACATAAAGTGACCACACGAGGCAGCAGAGGACCAGCAGCTCCTGTGTCCCAGCAGTTTGGTTTGGTGTGGGAGAGTGAGTGGTTTACACACTTCAGTTTCCTGTTGGAAAAGTCTGTCTCACAGTGAGATAAAGACGTGATCATGTGACGTAGATAACATAGATTTAGAACTCTCTCTCAAAAAAGCAAAAAGTTATTTTCATGTTGGTTTTGCTGCTTTTTTTTTTCTCGGAGTGGAGTCAGTCGTCCTCACTCACCTGCTGCAGGTCCACTCCTCCCTGGGTCACTGAGAACAGAGGATGAGAACCAAAGTCTGACGCCTCAAACACCTTCAGCCAATGAGAAGACAACATCAGTTAGAGCTCCGCCCTCCACCATCATCCCACCATCATCCCTCCAACATCCCACCATCATCCCTCCATCATCCCACCATCATCTCTCCATCATCCCTCCATCATCCCTCCATCATCTCTCCATCATCACTCCATCATCCCCACCATCATCTCTCCATCATCCCTCCATCATCTCTCCATCATCCCTTCATCATCACTCCATCATCCCTCCATCATCCCCGCCATCATCTTGCCATCATTCCTCCATCATCTCTCCATCATTCCACCATCATCACTCCATCATCCCTCCATCATCTCTCCATCATTCCACCATCATCTCTCCATCATGCCACCATCATCACTCCATCATCTCTCATCATCTCTCCATCGTCCCTCCATCATCCTTCCATCATCACTCCATCATCCCTCATCATCTCTCCATCATCACTCCATCATCTCTCCATCATTCCACCATCATCACTCCATCATCCCTCCATCATCTCTCCATCATCACTCCATCATCTCTCCATCATCCCTCCATCATCTCTCCATCATCACTCCATCATCCCTCCATCATCTCTCATCATCCTTCCATCATCTCTCCATCATTCCACCATCATCCCTCCATCATCTCTCCATCATCACTCCATCATCTCTCCATCATCACTCCATCAGCCCTCCATCATCTCTCCATCATCCCTCCATCATCTCTCCAACATTCCACCATCATCACTCCATCATCTCTCCATCTTCTCCATCCCTCTCTATTTCCTGCACCCTCTGACTCCTCCCTCCATCACACACACACACACACACAGTATATATATATATATATATATATATATATATATACAGGTTTATTTTTGTGATTCATTCATTCATTCATTCTTTTTTTTAATCTAATAAATATACATGTGAGATGTTGCTGATGATGTGGTTGCCGTGGCGATGCACTCACCTGGTTTCCTGTCAGCAGCATGGTGCCGGGCGTCGGGCTCGGTCTGTATGGGATCGTCGCTCCCTTTGGCGGCGACTGCAGCGACGAACGAACAGGAAACAACACACACACCAAACCCCAGTTTAACATCACACACACACAGCAGCTGTTGATCCACTGCTGCCTCCAGCACTCAGTTCAAATAAGTCATTTTGTGATTTCTGCATTTAAAAATGTTCATTCAGACTCATTTTATTGACACAAGGTGACCACACGAGGCATTTGTCCATTTGCTGGACACTCGTACCTCTACGATGACCGTGCAGATGAGTTTGACACAATGGATGATGGCGTCCTGGCTCCCTGATATCGTCACCTCTCTCTCTGTGGAGTTGGGGAGGAGGTCACCTGCCACCTGCACCTGCGCACCTGTCGTCTGAACACACACACACACACACAAACACACCTGTCAAACAAACTGGACCTTACTCTCATCCTCTCACTCTTTCACCCACCCACCTCTCGGATCTCCTTGATCTTCGAGCCACCTTTCCCGATGAGGGAGCCACACTGACTCGCCGGGATCACCAGCCGCAACGTGACCGGAGGTTTACTGGTTACTGTGCCGTTAACTAGCAACACTGCCAGGTCCTGGGGGGGAGAGGGGGAGAGGGGAAGAGAGAGAGAGACATGAACATATACTAAAGATATCATTATTTAAACTGAATTGTATCAGTTGAGTCTATAGTTCAGTTATTAAAATCTGTTTTACAACACACTCACACCAAACCTCATAGAGAAAATCAGTGATTTTAGCTGCAGGGACACAGGAGCTGCTGCTCCTCTGCTGCCTCGTGTGGTCACTTTGTGCCCCTTAGTTAAGTCTAAATTAAATATTTTAAAAGCCAAATTTAACAAAATAAGACATTTGAACTCAGTGATGGAGGCAGCAGTGGATCGACAGCTCCTGTGTGTGTGTGTGTGTGTGTGTGTGTGTGTGTGTGTGTGTGTGTGTACCTCCTCCAGTTTAAATGTGATCATGGTGAAAGCTGTGAACACACAGTCTGTCGGCCCAGTGATGGTGATGATCCTCTCAGGACAGGAACCTTCAGAGATGTTGATCCTTGCACTGCTCTGTGAGGGGAGGAGGGGAGGGAGACAAGGGGGAGAGCAGGAGGAGAGAGGAGGGAGGAGTGGAGGAGGAGAGGTGATTTTGAGGATAAGGAAAGAAGAATGTCAGGAAATGGAGGAGAGGAAAGAGTGAGATTTATTATCAGTAAGAATGAAAGTGAGGGAGGAGAAGAAGGAGAGCATCTGTATGTGTGTGTGTGTGTCTCACCTCTTCTCTTATTCTCTTCACAGTTTCTCCTTTCTGTGGAAACAAACACAAATTTCATGTGTTTTATGCAGATTTCTTTGCTCCATAAACAAAGAAATCATTCAAACTGAATGAGTTTGAGATCGTCATCATTTCTCCATGTTATTCAGTGTTTAGTGAAGAATCAGGAGCTCAGCTCTGATCGTGTGTTACAATCATTCAGAGAATATTAATAAAGTCAGAGGAGAGAGAAAAGACCCCGGAGCAGCTTCATCTCCACACTTTTGTTCCATAATCTCATTCCCACACCTGTGCTGCTTCACGGGCTTAATCCGGACAGGAGGGTTGTTGTTGTGAGTGCTGCGCACACACACACACACACACACACACACACACGCACTGTTTGAACGTCTGACACACTGTTAATCCACCGTTCACGGTGACGTGTGACGCTGAGTGTGTTCATGTCACATTTCATTATCTTGTCTTAAGTTCTGACTTTTCATTTATTTATATATGCACGTATATAAAGATGTATATTTGTTTTTAAATAAGTCACTCACCTTCCCGATGATGCTTCCTACTTCCTGAGGAGAGAACACAAACACAGAGTGTTGCCGTTAGCATTTTTAGCATCAGAATGACACACTTGACACTAAGGGAGAACATTTTTGACTTGATCTGTGTATATTTCATATACTGTGAGTTAGACTCAGTGAGTTTGACTTTATCTGAGCTAACTTAGCCTCTGAAGCTAATAATGCGCTGCTAATGGTCAATAGACAATGGTCTAAACAACCAGCTCTGACTTAGCTAACATACCTTGTAAAGCTAATAAACACAGAGGCTCCGGTCACTAAATATGACTTAGTGAAGTTTGTAGCTAATGCTAGGTAAACAATGGTCCCCGTTTTGCTAACTTAGCTTCTAAAGCTAATAATGTGTTATCCAGGCCCCAGTCACAAAATCTGACTTAGCTAACTTAGCTTAGCTAGTATTTGTTTATTGGAGACCTTGTGGTTTTTTTGTGAACAATGAAGAAAAAATATAAACCATCACTCCCTCACTCACTCACTCACTCACCTTTCCATGCATGAGAAGGCGCAGTGTGAGTGTGACTCCCATGACCCCGTCGCCAAACTCCCGTTCACAGCTCATGGTGGACGTGGGTGTGGATGTGGGCCTGGATGTGGACGTGGACGTGTGTTTGGATTTGACTGCTGGGAGACGCATGAAGGTCTGATGTCCTGAGGCGAATGGATCTGTCCAGAACACCACAGAGAACCTTCAAGAGGAACCCAGCGAGGATCCCTGAAGAGTCCTGGAGCTGTGGGAGGACAGACCGGTGTGGGAGGACAGACCGGCGAGGGAGGACAGACCGGTGTGGGAGGACAGACCGGCGAGGGAGGACAGACCGGTGTGGGAGGACAGACAGACGTGGGGTCAAAGTTTAATCCTCGTTCCTGTTCCTCTTTAACTCTGTAAGAAAGAGAAAGAACATGAAGATGAAGACGAGAAGACGAGAGGACACTGAGTGTGTATGTGTGTGTGTTGGTACGTGTGTGTGTTAATGTGTCGTCTGGAGAACAGCATTAAAGGCATCTGTCACCAAGGATCTTCAGGTACACAGGTGTGTGCGCGTGTGTGTGTGTGTGAGTGTGTGTGTGCTTGTGTGTGTGTGTGTGTGCTTGTGCGCGTGTGTGCTTGTGTGCGTGCTTGTGTGTGTGTGCTTGTGCGAGTGTGTGCGTGTGTGCTTGTGTGTGTGTGTGTGTGTGTGTGCTTGTGCGCGTGCGCGTGTGTGCTTGTGTGCGTGTTTGTGTGTGTGTGCTTGTGCGCGTGTGTGCTTGTGTGTGTGTGTGTGCGTGTGGGTGCGTGCGTGCGTGCGTGTGTGTGTGTGTGTGCGTGCGTGTGTGTGTGTGTGCGTGCGTGTGTGCTTGTGTGTGTGTGTATGCGTGTGCATGTGTGTGTGTGTGTGTGTGTGTGCATTTCCATTAGCACAGAGAGAGTCTGCACCCCCCAGTCTCATAAAAAATACACAATCTGCTGAAGTAGGTCATGATGCAGGCGGTCTGCCATGGTAGATGAACAGAGTCTGATGACAACACACACACACACACACACACACACACAGACGAGAGATGGAAGAAGATGAAAGTGAAACTGCTCTTTTTTTTTTTAGTTACATTTATGTTTCTTAGCGTGAGTGTTATTGTAAACCACTGACTCTCCCACACACACACACACACACACTCTCCCACACCAAACCTTATAGAGAAAATCAGTGATTTTAACATCACACACACTTAACTCGACTGATGGAGTTGTTGATCCACTGCTGCCTCCATCACTAACTTCTAATGTCTTATTTTGTCTCTTCAGTGTTTGAAATCCTTTGTTCAGATTGACCTCAGTGACACAAAGTGACCACACGAGGCAGCAGAGGACCAGCAGCTCTTCTGTAAAATCACTGGTTTTCTCTCTGAGGTTTGGTGTGGGAGAGTGAGTGGTTTACAAACTTCAGTTTCAGATAAAGACGTGATCATGTGACGTAGATATGGTAGAACAGCAGAGTACTGAGTCTGTGTGTGTGTGTGTGTGTGGGTGTGTGGGAGTGAGAGGGATGTGGGGGTGCAAATCAAGAGTGTATGAATTATTGAGGCTCCTTCAGCAGGACGTTAACCTCTCTGGTTTAACGCCCCCTTTGACTCACACACACACACACACACACACACACACACACACACACACTGTGCTCGAGGTCACACTGAGGCTAAAAATCTGTCCACTCACATTATGTGGACGGACAGTGGGCGTGGCTAACAGTGTGTGCTGCTGTGATCGTCTAACGACAACAACGACCAATCACAGGTTCCATGTAGATAAAGTCAGTACATGAAACACTGTAGTACATGTAGGTTATTTACTCGTGTTCATATATTATACACGCTCCATAAAAACACTATAATAACATTTCACTTCATCATCATCACGTTTTTATGCATCTGAATAACTGATCCTGTAACATAAAACTGTCACTGGTATCTCGCTGACGTGGTCATAAGGCACCGCCCACACCCCGCCCACACCCCACCCACACCCCGCCCACCCAGTGAAGGTACCGTTCCTGACCCAGGACATTTTTACATCCTGAGACGACGAGTGGTGTCCTCACAGGACTCACTTCAAATCAATGTTATTCTGTGTGTGTGTGTGTGTGTGTGAGAATACTAACAACAACAACAACAGAATAACAACAACAACAACAACAACAACAACAACAACAACAACAGTAACAGTAACAGCAACAGCAACAGGAACAACAACAACTTTCCTCTGTGGACATGATGTCACATGACTTAGAATACTTTCTACTGTGTGTGTGTGTGTGTGTGTGTGTGTTATTAGCTATAATTAAATCACAGCTTTTATTGATGTCGATGACAAAGTCAGCTCTGACTTTAGCTGTGCGCGCCCCCTGCTGCTGAGACACAGACAAAAATTTGATGATTTTAGCCTCTGAGCAAAAGACTAATGTAATAAAATCTTTGTCGGTTTCCGACATATCCACGTCACATGATCACGTCTTTATCTCTCTATGAGGTTTGGTGTGGGAGAGTGAGTTCTTTACACACGTCAGTTTCCACATCTTCTAATAAAAACCCACAAACTGTCCCTTTAAGCATCCTAGCATTAGCTTGTCTGTGTAATTACAGTGATTATCAGCATCACATGACAGGAAATGACCTCCCTCTCTCTCCCCTTCTGTCACTCGCCCACTCTCACTCTCACTTTCTCTCTGTTCCCAGAATGTCAGAGATTAAGATAAAGGAGAAGGAGAAGAAGGAGAAGGAGAAGAAGGAGAAGGAGAAGGAGAAGAAGGAGAAGGAGAAGGAGAAGGAGAAGGACAACATGTATTCACAAACATAATGAATACATGTGGTGGTGGGAGGGGCCACCATGAAGGCTTGTTCCGGCCCTGCAGACAGTAACAGACGAGCAGAGGCACAGACAGGAAGTCTTTATCACATTAGACCAGAGCAGCCGATTACTGAGCCTTTAACCTGATCCATCATCTCCTGAGCTGTGATGATGTCACACAATTACACCATCAATTTAGTGGGCGGAGACACCGTGATGTCATCACATAATAACATACACCGCGTGTGTCTGTGTGTGTGTGTGTGTGTCGTGAGAACGTGTCTCTGCGTGGACAGACACACACACACACACACACACACACACACACACAGAAAACATGCCGAACTGTAGATCAGTAAAAAAGACTGAGCAATAATAAGGGAAATGTCTAAAATCTCAGTATTTTAGGATTAGTTTGTGTCTGATAGGGTGGGGGCGTGGCATCCAGTCAGCCAATCAAGATAGACGATGTCATCGTCCACCGGCACGACCCTAACCGTGGATGGAGCTTGTCCTCAACCTTCTCTTGATGGACATTGTGAAAGCTGATCTTTGACCTCACATAGGTTTGAAGGACATGTGGTGTATCAATGAGGTGTGTCATTACTCCCATCATGCACCTCTCCTCTCTGTTCATCTGTCCTCTCCTCTTGTCCTTAAATCCTTCCCTGTCTCCTCCACCCTTTCTTCTCTGTTATATGACCTGACCATCACTTCTCTCTGTCTCATTCATCCTCTCAGGCGCCCGCCCTCCCCCTGTCTGTCTGTCCGTCTGTCTGTCTGTCTGTCTCCATACGCTAATGACTCAGAGAACCTGAGACCACCCGAGAGACAGAGAGAGAGACAGAGAGAGAGACAGATCAATAACCTTTAACGGGAAGCTGCTCTCAGTTTGTTATACTGTATATCTGTAACACGCACTCACACTCACACACACACACACTCACACACACACACACACACACACACACACTCACACACACACACACTCACACACACACTCACACACACACTCACACACACACTCACACTCACACACACACTCACACACACACACACACACACACACACACACACACACACACACACACACACAAACGCAAATCAAATACAATAGAATCACTAGCCTAGCTTAGATAGACAGATGCTAGTTAGCTGGAGTGAAACTCACAGAACAGCTGAAGAACCTGTGTGTGTGTGTGCGTGTGTGTGTGCGTGCGTGTGTGTGTGTGTGTGCGTGTGTGTGTGAAATCTAGGACAGTAATCAATTTCCCAACAGTTCACACTGATCTAATTATAGAACAGGAGTTTATTGAGAATAAGAAAGAGAGAGACAGACAGACAGACAGACAGAGAGAGACAGACAGACAGACAGACAGTCAGAGAGAGATCGTCAGGGAGACCGCCAGCAACCGACCAAATCAAGGAGGATACCGGCAAAACCCCCCCATCCACCAGCCCACATCTACCCCCGGCAGAGGCCACAGCCTCTACTACCCACGCCTTCAGTCTACCATTGCAAGGAATAATTATGACAAAAACATCAACCAAATACTACAGCTGTGCCGATCACTAGGACTGTACATAGTTAATGGTAGGCTACGAGGAGACTCATATGGGAGATACACACACAGCAGCACCGTCGACTACATGATAACAGACATAGAGCCTGATCACCTCAGAGCCTTTACAGTCAGTCCTCTGACCCCCCATCAGACCACAACAACATCACCCTGTACCTAAAACACAACAAAACACACTACACAATAGAAGAGGACAACAAACTACATAACGCTGAACAACCCTATGGACTGAAAACAGCCAAGACCAGGACCAACATGCATTTGGTAACAACATAGTTCATTCAATGATAAACACATTCCTCACTCACACATATCTACATAACAAAGAAGGAATGAATCTAGCCGTGAGGGATAGAAACCTAATCTTTGATCATCTGGCTACACTATCGAACTTTAAGAAAGCAGCAAAATCCACAAACAAAAAACCTACCAAAAACAAGATCAAAGAAAACACAACACATCAAACAACAACTCACCGAAATGGAAGAAGCGATAGATTCCAATCAATTCTGGAAAAACTGGAAACAACTCAACAAACCCGACAAAGAAGAATTGGCTATCCAAAAAGGACTTTAAAAAAATGTACAGTACAATCACACTTAACACAGCCCAAAAGGGTATCTCCAAAAAACTAAAAATCTTAGAACCAATCATAAAAGACCAACAGAACCCTCTAGATTTCCCTAGAACAGAAACAGAACTTCATGAAAAGATCAAGGCTCTACAGCAGAAAAAAGCATATTCAACCAAATGAACAAATATGCAGACAGCCAACTCCACACGGCACTGATGAAATAATTCAATATGGTGTTGAGTGGGGGACATTGTCCCGACATCTGGAGCCAGGGACTAATAACGGCCATTTTCAAAAGAGGAGATAAATTAGACCCTAACAACTACAGAGGGATTATGGTTGTGTCAGCAGCAACCTGGGGAAGATGTTCTGCTCAATGATCAACAGCAGATTACAGCAATACCTCGCTGATCTCAATATCCTCAGACAGAGTTAAACTGGATTCATACAAAACCATAGAACCACACTCTACACACACACACTTATAGAAAAACATTTCAATCAAAATATCTTCCTGTTTTGTAGACTTTGAAAAAGCATTTGACTCAATCTGGCACAAGGGGGGCCTGCTCCAATTATTACAGAAAAACCTACGACATCATCAAAACAATGTAGCGTAACAATACGTGTGCAGTCAAAATCCAAGACAAAAGAACAGACTTTGTCTCCCAGAACTGAGGAGTAATGCAAGGAAACAGTCTGAGCCCAACACTTTTCAACATCTACATACATCAACGAGCAAAAACATTAGCTGAGTCGTCAACTCCAGGCCTCTTCCTGAACAACACACACATCAAATGTCTCTGGTATGCAGATGATCTAGTGCTGCTGTCCAACTCTGAAGAGGGACTACAACAGCTCCTAGACCTGAAGAGGGACCACAACAGCTCCTAGACCTGAAGAGGGACTACAACAGCTCCTAGACCTGAAGAGAGACCACAACAGCTCCTAGACCTGAAGAGGGACCACAACAGCTCCTAGACCTGAAGAGGGACTACAACAGCTCCTAGACCTGAAGAGGGACCACAACAGCTCCTAGACCTGAAGAGGGACCACAACAGCTCCTAGACCTGAAGAGGGACCACAACAGCTCCTAGACCTGAAGTGGGATTACAACAGCTCCTAGACCTGAAGAGGGACCACAACAGCTCCTAGACCTGAAGAGGCACCACAACAGCTCCTAGACCTGAAGAGAGACTACAACAGCTCCTAGACCTGAAGAGGGACCACAACAGCTCCTAGACATGAAGAGGGACCACAACAGCTCCTAGACCTGAAGGGGGACAACAACAGCTCCTAGACCTGAAGGGGGACCACAACAGCTCCTAGACCTGAAGAGGCACCACAACAGCTCCTAGACCTGAAGAGAGACTACAACAGCTCCTAGACCTGAAGAGGGACCACAATAGCTCCTAGACCTGAAGAGGGACCACAACAGCTCCTAGACCTGAAGAGGGACCACAACAGCTCCTAGACCTGAAGAGGGACCACAACAGCTCCTAGACTTGAAGAGGGACCACAACAGCTCCTAGACCTGAAGAGGGACTACAACAGCTCCTAGACCTGAAGAGGGACCACAACAGCTCCTAGACCTGAAGAGGGACCACAACAGCTCCTAGACCTGAAGAGGCACCACAACAGCTCCTAGACCTGAAGAGGGACCACAACAGCTCCTAGACCTGAAGAGGCACCACAACAGCTCCTAGACCTGAAGAGAGACCACAACAGCTCCTAGACCTGAAGAGGGACCACAACAGCTCCTAGACCTGAAGAGGGACTACAACAGCTCCTAGACCACCTTCAACAATTCTGTCAGTCAACAAGAAGAAAACTAAGATCATGGTGTTTCAGAGTGAGAGAAACAGACCTCAGTTCACGCTGAGCACACAAACACATAGACATACAAAAACACATACACATACACATACACATACACATACACAAACACATACACATACACATACACATACACAAACACATACACTTACACTTACACAAACACATACACATACACATACACATACACAAACACATACACATACACATACACAAACACATACACTTACACAAACACAAACACAAACACAAACACATACACATACACATACACAAACACATACACATACACATACACATACACAAACACAAACACATACACATACACGAACACGTACACGTACACGTACACAAACACAAACACAAACACATACACATACACATACACATACACAAACACATACACATACACATACACATACACAAACACAAACACGTACACGTACACGTACACGTACACGAACACGTACACGAACACGTACACGTACACAAACACAAACACAAACACAAACACATACACATACACATACACATACACAAACACATACACTTACACAAACACATACACATACACATACACATACACATACACATACACATACACATACACATACACAAACACTTACACATACACATACACATACACATCACTTAAACAAACACATACACATACACATACACATACACATACACATACACAAACACAAACACTTACACTTACACTTACACACACACTGCTGCCTCCATCACTGAGTCCAAATGTCTGATTTTGTCACTTCAGTGTTTGAAATCCTTCATTCAGATTAACCTCAGTGACACAGAGTGACCACACAAGGCAGCAGAGGACCAGCAGCTCCTGTGTGTGTGCTGTTAAAATCACTGATTCCTACACATACACAAACACATACACATACACATACACTTACACTTACACAAACACATACACATACACAAACACAAACACATACACATACACATACACATACACAAACACTTACACATACACATACACATACACAAACACATACACATACACATACACAAACACATACACATACACATACACATACACATACACATACACATACACAAACACTTACACATAAACATACACATACACAAACACATACACATACACATACACAAACACATACACATACACAAACACATACACATACACATACACATACACATACACAAACACTTACACATACACATACACATACACAAACACATACACATACACATACACAAACACTTACACATACACATACACATACACATACACATACACATACACATACACAAACACATACACATACACGAACACGAACACGTACACGTACACGTACACGTACACGTACACATACACTTACACAAACACATACACATACACATACACATACACATACACATACACATACACTTACACATACACATACACATACACATACACAAACACATACACATACACATACACAAACACATACACATACACATACACATACACATACACATACACAAACACTTACACATAAACATACACATACACAAACACATACACATACACATACACAAACACATACACATACACAAACACATACACATACACATACACATACACATACACAAACACTTACACATACACATACACATACACAAACACATACACATACACATACACAAACACTTACACATACACATACACATACACATACACAAACACATACACATACACGAACACGAACACGTACACGTACACGTACACGTACACGTACACGTACACGTACACATACACATACACTTACACAAACACATACACATACACATACACATACACATACACAAACACAAACACTTACACTTACACACACACTGCTGCCTCCATCACTGAGTCCAAATGTCTGATTTTGTCACTTCAGTGTTTGAAATCCTTCATTCAGATTAACCTCAGTGACACAGAGTGACCACACGAGGCAGCAGAGGACCAGCAGCTCCTGTGTGTGTGCTGTTAAAATCACTGATTTTCCCTATGAGCTTTGGTGAGGGAGAGTGAGTGGTTTACAAACTTCAGTTTAACAGTGAGATAAAGACGTGATCATGTGACGCAGATATTATTATTTTTTTCCTGGTATTTGTTTCATCCATGTTTTCGGCTGTTTCTGAGTAGCAGGGGGCGCTAACAGCACATTAACTGCTGTGTGTGTGTGTGTGTGTGTGTGTGTGTGTTCCTCACTGAAATATCTTTATTGATAACAATTAGACTAATGTAGGAAACGTCTGTGGGAATGATTTACTGAAGTCTCTCTCTCTCATTAGCAGATTAAAAATGGAGAGTATACATGTACACATCTACCCTCACTCTTCCTCCTTCACCTCAGCTGTGTGGGACTGAAAGTTCTCTTTTTTTCTTTCTTCTTATTTTTCTTCCCCCACTCACTAAAAAATTAATATTTTATTTCTGTAGAAACGAGCTGCACCTTTAGAACTCAAGAACATCAGAACTCAAGAACATCAGAACTCAAGAACATCAGAAGACAGAAGACAACAGAAGACAGAAGACAACAGAAGACGACTGAAGACAGAAGACAACAGAAGACAGATGACAACAGAAGACAACAGAAGACAGAAGACAACAGAAGGCGACCAGAGAAGACAACAGAAGGCGACCAGAGAATACAACAGAAGACAGAAGACGACAGAAGACGACAGAAGACAACAGAAGAAGACCAGAAAAGAGAACAGAAGACAGAAGACAGAAGACAGAAGACGACAGAAGACAGAAGACAACAGAAGACGACTGAAGACAACATAAGACAACAGAAGACGACCAGAGAAGACAACAGAAGACAAAAGACAACAGAAGACGACAGAAGACAACAGAAGACAATAGAAGACGACAGAAGACGACCACAGAAGATAACAGAAGACAGAAGACAACAGAAGACGACCAGAGAAGACAACAGAAGACAGAAGACAACAGAAGACGACCAGAGAAGACGACAGAAGACAACAGAAGACGACAGAATACAACAAAAGACCACCAGAGAAGACAACAGAAGACAGAGGACAACAGAAGACAACATAAGACAACAGAAGATAACAGAAGACGACAGTAGACGACCAGAGAAGACAACAAAAGACAGAAGACAACAGAAGATGACAGAAGACAACATAAGACGACAGAAGATGACCAAAGACTACCAAAGACGACCAGAGAAGACAACAGAAGACGACCAGAGAAGACAGCAGAAGACAGAAGACAACAGAAGACAGAGATGGAGACAAGGGTCAGCTTTGTCACAGAAGAGGGGGAGGAGCCAGGACACAGTGCAGCTGTGTGTGTGTGTTAATAAAAGGGGAAACATTCATTTCATGCTTTCTCTGTTTTTCTGTGCATCACTCACTCACTCACTCACTCACTCACTCACTGCATACAAATAGTAGTTAAAGGGAGTTTAGTTCCTCCCCCACATCATGATTTCCAGGTTTGACAAACACTGATCAAATCATCGTCAGATGAATGGATGAAAATAATGTGTGTGTGATTGTAGAGTTGTAATTTGAGTGTCTGTAAACTTGTGTTAAACGCACAATCAAAGCCATGAAAGTGACTCACAATGCTGCTCCATTTAAAGTGAATGTGAAGTGTTCGTCTTCTTCACATACTGTGTGCATTCACGACACAATAGTAGTTTAAACTACGTACTTTTAGCCACTTTACAAAAGACTTGTGTCATAAAATCTGCGTCAGCATGAGTCGACGATATCTACGTCACATGATCACGTCTTTATCTCACTGTTAGACAGACGTTTGTAAACCACTTACTCTCCCACACCAAAGTCCACAGAGAAAAGCAGTGATTTTAACATCACACACACAGGAGCTGCTGATCCACTGCTGCCTCCATCACTGAGTTCATTTAAAAATCTACCATCAGACATTTCAGTGACACAAAGTGACCACACGAGGCAGCAGAGGACCAGCAGCTCCTGTGTGTGTGATGTTAAAATCACTGATTTTCTCTATGGACTTTGGTGTGGGAGAGTGAGTGGTTTACAAACTTCAGTTTCCTGTTGGAGCATTTGAGATCACCTGATCCACACACACACACACACACACACACACACACACACACAGCATCGTGCGTGCATGTGTGTGTGTGTGTGTGTGTGTGTGTGGCACACACACACATCATAGATATGTTGTTGATGATGAAGAAGAAGATGATGAGGATGAAGATGAAGATGAGTGGAGACTCTTACCGTGAAAAACAGGAAGAAGATGAAAAAACCCGCAGATTAAAATGATTAATCCTTAGTTTCAGTCCGCATCGTCAGAGTGAGAGAGAGATAGAGGGAGGGAGGGAGAGAGGAGGAGACTGCTGCTGACAGAGAGAGAGAAAGAGAGAGAGAGAGAGAGAGAGAGAAGGAGACTGCTGCTGACAGGGAGAGAGAGAGAGAGCGAGAGAGAGAGAGGAGGAGACTGCTGCTGACAGGGAGAGAGAGAGAGAGCGAGAGAGAGGAAGAGACTGCTGCTGACAGAGACAGAGAGAGAGAGAGCGAGAGAGAGGAAGAGACTGCTGCTGACAGAGACAGAGAGAGAGAGAGGGAGAGAGAGAGGGAGGGAGGGCGGGATAGAGGAGGAGACTGCTGCTGAGAGAGACAGAGAGCTCCTCCTCCTTCATCCAATGAGAAACAGAGACGTTCATTGTTACGCTCTCTTTCTTTACCTCTCGTCCTTCCTCTTTTTCTGCATCTCTGCTGCCATCTACAGCAGAACAGAGGAAACTACAGAGGAACCTGCAGAGGAAACTACAGAGGAACCTGCAGAGGAACCTACAGAGGAAACTACAGAGGAAACTACAGAGAAAAGGACAGAGTAAAGGACAGAGGAAACTACAGAGGAACCTGCAGAGGAAAGGACAGAGGAAACTACAGAGGAACCTACAGAGGAACCTGCAGGGGAAAGGACAGAGTAAAGGACAGAGAAAAGGACAGAGGAACCTCCAGAGGAACCTGCAGAGGAACCTACAGAGGAACCTACAGAGGAGACTACAGAGGAACCTGCAGAGGAAAGGACAGAGTAAAGGACAGAGAAAAGGACAGAGGAACCTACAGAGGAAATTACAGAGGAACCTGCAGAGGAACCTACAGAGGAACCTGCAGAGGAACCTACAGAGGAAACTACAGAGGAAACTGCAGAGGAAAGGACAGAGTAAAGGACAGAGGAACCTGCAGAGGAAAGGACAGAGTAAAGGACAGAGTAAAGGACAGAGGAAACTACAGAGGAACCTGCAGAGGAAACTACAGAGGAACGGACAGAGTAAAGGACAGAGGAAACTACAGAGGAACCTGCAGAGGAAAGGAAAGAGTGAAGGACAGAGGAAACTACAGAGGAACCTGCAGAGGAAACTACAGAGGAACCTGCAGAGGAACCTACAGAGGAAACTACAGAGGGACCTGCAGAGAAAAGGACAGAGTAAAGGACAGAGGAAACTACAGAGGAACCTGCAGAGGAACCTACAGAGGAACCTACAGAGGAACCTGCAGGGGAAAGGACAGAGTAAAGGACAGAGAAAAGGACAGAGGAACCTCCAGAGGAACCTGCAGAGGAACCTACAGAGGAAACTACAGAGGAACCTGCAGAGGAAAGGACAGAGTAAAGGACAGAGAAAAGGACAGAGGAACCTACAGAGGAAACTACAGAGGAACCTGCAGAGGAACCTGCAGAGGAAACTGCAGAGGAAAGGACAGAGTAAAGGACAGAGGAACCTGCAGAGGAAAGGACAGAGGAACCTGCAGAGGAACCTACAGAGGAAACTACAGAGGAACCTGCAGAGGAACGGACAGAGGAAAGGACAGAGGAAACTACAGAGGAACCTGCAGAGGAAAGGAAAGAGTAAAGGACAGAGGAAACTACAGAGGAACCTGCAGAGGAAAGGACAGAGTAAAGGACAGAGGAACCTGCAGAGGAAAGGACAGAGGAAAGGACAGAGGAACCTGCAGAGGAACCTACTGTCGTGAACTATGGCTGAGCAGAACAAGGGACTCAAATGCAGGATTCAGAACACGAATCAGTCAGTAACAGAGTTTAATTCCAGGCAGAGGTTCGGTACACGGGAGGTCAACAAGAGATCAGGCAGAGGTACAAAAGCGTCAGGCAAAAAGGCAAGGTCAAAAAAGGCAGGCAAGGTTCAAAAACACGAGAAGGCAAGACTATGGCTGTGAAAATGAGTGCTGGAACGTGAGCTATGAACTACGACGAACTGGCAACGAGACAAGACACAGAGGCGAATATAAGCAGTGCTTGATTAGGGAGTGATAGGATGCAGGTGTGGTAGACACAATCAGGGATCGGGTGCACGCAGACAAGGAAGGGGGCGGGGTAGACAGGAACCTGAAACAGAGACAAGGGTGAGTGATTTCAAAATAAAACAGGAAGACAAGACATGGAACATACAACTGCCTTGTAGGACTTGGACTGGCATTGACATAATTGGTAACATCGGAGACCATTTTAGGCCACCAAAAACGTTGTTGTACAACAAACAAGGTCTTTTTTATACCAGGATGACAGACAGTCTTGTTGGTGTGAGCCCAATGAATCACTTCCCCCCTGAGAGCCTGGACAACAAAAAGCTTGTCCGCAGGACAATCTGGGGGGGCAGCGACACCTTCGGCTGCCGCTTTAACCTTACCCTCTATCTCCCATGAGAGAACTGATATAAAGCATGTTGCGGGTAGGATCGTTTTGGATTCTGAGTTTACTTGGTCATGGGCGAAAATTCGGGACAGGGAGTCAGGCTTAAGATTCTTGGAACCAGGTCTGTAGGAGAGGGTAAAGTTAAAGCGGCTAAAGAAAATAGCCCATCTAGCCTGCCTTGCGTTAAGCCTCTTAGCGGATTTGAGGTATTCAAGATTCTTGTGATCAGTCCAAACCTGAAATGGTTGGGAGGCTCCCTCCAGCCAGTGTCTCCACTCCTCCAGGGCCACCTTGACTGCCAGCAGTTCGCGGTCACCAATGTCGTAATTGCGTTCGGCCGAGGAGAGTTTCTTAGAAAGATAGGCACAAGGGTGAAGTTTGCCGTCTTTGGGGCTGAATTGGGAGAGGATTGCTCCGATGCCAACGTCCGAAGCGTCTACCTCTACCACAAACTACTGCTGACTGGGGTCCAGGAGGATGCGGACAGGGGCGGAGGTGAAGCTTCTTTTAAGGCTCTTAAAGGCAGTTTCGCACTCTTGGCTCCAGACAAATGTTCTGTGTGGAGAAGTGAGATTGTGCAGGGGTGAGGCAATGGTGCTGTAATTGCGAATGAATTTTCTGTAAAAGTTAGCAAAACCCAGAAACCCCTGAACCTCTTTACGTGAAGTGGGAGTGGCCCAATCCGCCACAGCCGAAACCTTTTCAGGGTCCATCCTGACCTCCCCCTCAGCAAGCACAAACCCAAGGGACGAGACCGAGGGCTTGTGGAACTCACACTTTTCTGCTTTCACGAACAGCTGGTTCTGGAGTAACCGCTGAAGCACAGCGTGGATGTGGTGGGTGTGAGTCTCCACATCGGGGGAAAAGATCAGGATGTCGTCTAAATACACAAAGACAAAAACATTAAGCATATCTCGAAGTACATCGTTAACCAGATTTTGAAAAACAGTTGGTGCATTAGTTAAACCAAAAGGCATGACCAGATACTCATAATGTCCTGTTGGGGTGTTGAAAGCGGTCTTCCACTCGTCGCCCTCTCTGATCCTGACGAGGTGGTAAGCATTGCGTGGGTCTAACTTGGTGAAGATTTTAGCCCCCTCCAACAGTTCAAAGGCCGTGGAGATGAGGGGAAGGGGGTACCTGTTCTTGACAGTTATGGCATTGAGACCACGGTAGTCTATGCAGGGCCGGAGGGTCTTGTCCTTCTTCTCCACAAAGAAGAATCCAGCTCCAGCAGGGGAGGAGGAGGGACGGATGAGACCGGCAGCGAGGGACTCCCTAACATATTCCTCCATGGCCCTACGCTCAGGGGCCGAAAGGGAATAAAGTTTACCCCTAGGAGGGGTGCTGCCTGGTAACAGGTCTATGGCACAGTCATAAGGGCGATGAGGTGGCAAGGAGGTGGCTTTTGCCTTACTGAAGACCTCGGCTAGGTCGTGGTAGCATGGCGGTACGTTGGTGAGGTCAGGGTTAGTGGGAAGGGAGCTGTGGGCTTTTGGCAGACAGATGTTGGCACATTTCGGGCCCCAGCCAGTTATTTTTCCACTAACCCAGTCAAAATTAGGATTGTGGGTGACCAGCCACGGGTGCCCTAAAATAATCTGGTGAGCCATTGAGTCAAGGACGTGGAAGCTTTGCCTTTCCGTGTGAGAGCCTGGGAAGACTAAGGTCACTGACTGGGTGTGGTGGGTAATCTTACCCAGAGGGCTGCCATCTACGGCTCTCACCTCAAGGGGGCATGGGAGTGCGAAAACTCTCAGTCCGAGTCTTCTGACCAGGGAAGAATTCATTATGCTAGCATCTGCACCAGAGTCAATGAATACAGGCAAGAACATAGAACCAGAGTCAGAAATAATCTTTACCTGAGGCTGGTGCAGGGCTGGGTTACTGATTACCAGGCTTCGGCTCACTGTGAGCAGTTCTTTTGGCTTTGCTCCGCCCTCCTTGATGTGGCAGGCACTCACTAAGTGCCCCAGTTGACCGCAGTAAAAGCATCTTCCCTCTCTATGTTGACGATGGCGCTCTTCAGCGGAAAGATGAGCGCGTCCCAGATGCATTGGTTCCTGTGGGGGAGGGGGAGAGGGAGGCAGACTGACTGCTGGTTGGCGGACGTGGCTTGGCTGATCCTCAGAGCTGCTCCTCCATCCTCGGTGAGGCGACGAACGAGCCCGAAGTCGTCCTCGCTCCTGGTCCCGCTCGGTGAGTAGCCCACGCCTCTGCACGTCCTGTGAGGTGGGAGATTATGAATGCCACCTTGGACCGGTCAGTCGGGAAGGCTGATGGTTGTAGCTCAAAGTGCAGCTCGCACTGTGTCAAGAAGGGCCTCACGTCCCCTGACTCCCCGGAGAAGCGCTCAGGACGGGAGAGCTGTAGACTAGGCTGAGCAGTACTGGCAGGGAGCAGCGCGTCCGCGCGTGGACCCGGAACTGGGGCTGGGTCAGACGTAGCTTCAGCAGGTGTCTCTCGTGGCAGATGAGAGAGTAGTTCTTGAAACTGTGAGCCCAACGATGACATCATCGAGTCCTGGCGTGTCGCCAGTTCTCTCAGCGTGACGCACAGGGACGTGAGCTGCTCCTGCTGTAGAGCCAGCTTTTGCCCCTGTGCATGAAGGGCTTGGTGAAACGAGTCAGAATCCGCTGAGTCCATGTCTGGCCAGTTCATTCTGTCGTGAACTATGGCTGAGCAGAACAAGGGACTCAAATGCAGGACTCAGAACACGAATCAGTCAGTAACAGAGTTTAATTCCAGGCAGAGGTTCGGTACACGGGAGGTCAACAAGAGATCAGGCAGAGGTACAAAAGCGTCAGGCAAAAAGGCAAGGTCAAAAAAGGCAGGCAAGGTTCAAAAACACGAGAAGGCAAGACTATGGCTGTGAAAAAGAGTGCAGGAACGTGAGCTATGAACTACGACGAACTGGCAACGAGACAAGACACAGAGGGGAATATAAGCAGTGCTTGATTAGGGAGTGATAGGATGCAGGTTTGGTAGACACAATCAGGGATAGGGTGCATGCAGACAAGGAAGGGGGCGGGGTAGACAGGAACCTGAAACAGAGACAAGGGTGAGTGATTTCAAAATAAAACGGGAAGACAAGACATGGAACATGAAGGCAGAAGCAAAACCAGATACTTAATGGAAGTGACAGATCATGACACCTACAGAGGAAACTACAGAGGAATCTACTGAGGAACCTGCAGAGGAACCTACAGAGGAACCTACAGAGAAACCTACAGAGGAAACTACAGAGGAACCTACAGAGGAACATACAGAGGAAACTTCAGAATGTTTCCTTTAACATGTCAACATTATTTGGTTGTATTTTAAACTGTAGTGTCACTTTGACACTAGCATAATTGCCAAAGTCATTGTTTTGGTAACTGTGATATCTGCCTAACTTTACTCTCCTACCACTGCTACATCACCCTGCCTTATTGCCTATGTCCTCAGCCTATCAGAATGCTTGTTAGCGTCTATAAATCACTGTCTGCCTTAGTCATCTCTTTGACTTAGGCATTTTTGCCGCTACATACAGTACTTGCTTCAACCTGGGTAACAAAGATGGGTATTGTTACGCCTGGGAGGAGCATGAGGGCTCCCTCAGCAGTGAGGTTTTTGCCCATCTGCAGTGCAAACACTTTCAGTCGGTCCTAGGGGCCAACCCAAACATTGAAAAAGTCATAGTCTGGAGTGATGGCTGCGGCTATCAATGAAACCAGTACTACCAAGAGTGGTCCACAAGTACTATGACAACCTCCCTCATCAGTAGACAGTGTGAAAACAAGTTCACACAGCACCTGAGCGGGACTTTGGTTAAGGTTAGACATTTAAAACAACTTGCTTAAAGTAAACAAAAAGTAAGTAACACAACTTGATTATGTTTAGGAGAGTAAAACAACGTTGGTTATGTTATTGTTGTGTTTATAAGTCAAGGCATATTCTGCCTAAGTCACTTTTATTTGTTATGCAATCAATGTTGTGTCTTACTTTTTTTGGAAACTTGTTCACACGTCTGGTTGAACTTTCTGTTACGATATCAATAAAAAATACCAATGTGCTTGCTAAAAAATGTTTTTCTTGTTTTCTGAAAACGTTCACATATGACTTAGGCAACTATGCTATTAGGCTAACGAAATGTAACTTTATGAAAGTGCAGAGTTATTTTCACCAAACCAGTGTTTTGTTGAACATGAATAAAAGAAAATAAGAAAATTTTCTGCAAACTACTTTAATCAAACCAAACCAAAAGGACTTATGATGAACACTTTTCAGACAGAACTGTATCTAAAGACATGTAGACTTTTTAAAAAATGTCAAAATATTGTTTTCTCCACACTAAAATTATTATTATTTTTAAAGGTTTTTTTAATTTATGCTGCAGTTTCTTTGGAGAAAAAAAAGTATTTTAAGAAAACAAATACATATACAGTAGATTGTGAGTGTAAGTTCACTACACCACCAGCAGAGGGCGCTCTCTGTCCACAAAAGGACAAACCTGGGGTTTTTGTGTGGAGCCTTTTTGTTGATGACGTCATCAAAGTTCAACATTAGAGAGAGAGAGAGACAGAAAGAGAGAGAGAGGGATGGAGATGCTTTGACTGTTGCAGCCCCTGTTTGTAAACCACTCACTCTCCCACACCAACGTCCATAGAGAAAATCAGTGATTTAAGCTGTGGGGACACAGGAGATGCTGGTCCTCTGCTGCCTCGTGTGGTCACTTTGTGTCACTTACTTTAATTAGAATGCAGGATTTGTAATGCCGAAATTAACAATATTGGTTATTTAAACTTAGTGATGGAGGCAGCAGTGGATCTCTAATCTGTGTTAAAATCACAGATTTTCTCTCTGGGCTCTGGTGTGGGAGAGAGGAGGTTTACAAACGTCAGTTTCCTGTTGTAAAATAAAAAAACAAACAAAAACACTGCCGTTTTTATTTTGTGGTCCTTTTAAATTTTAAACCAAAGACAAGAGAGAGTGGGTGAAGATAAAAAGATAAAAACCTGCAGCCAATTCTGGAGCCAAAACCAGGCTTTGTTAGTGTAAAGACTTAATCTGAGTGTGAGTCAGAGTATTCTAAAAAATTACAGAAAGTAGAAATATTCACATTTAAGAAACTGAAAAATGACACAAAGTAGAAAATATTCACATTTAAGAAGCTGAAAATGACAGAAAGTAGAAAATATTCACATTTAAGAAGCCGAAAATGACAGAAAGTAGAAAATATTCACATGTAAGAAGCTGAAAATGACAGAAAGTAGAAAATATTCACATCTAAGAAGCTGAGAAACGACAGAAAGTAGAAGATATTCACATTTAAGATGCTGAAAAATGACAGAAAGTAGAAAATATTCACATTTAAGAAGCTGAAAAATCACAAACTGGTTTTGATTATGAACAAAAACAGTGTTTGTCAAAATAAGTGACAATTAATGTTGTAATAGATTTATAATCTATTCATTGTTGTAACTGTACCGCTCTAAAACGTGTTAGTCAGTGTATTTTTTCTTTTTTACAGTAATCCTCGTCTGTCCTTGTCTGTCCTCTCCTGTCCTCACTTGTCCTCGTCCACATTCCTCCATCCCTTCTTCTTTCACAAATTCTTTCCTTCCTCCCCCACTGTATCAGGATTCTGCTCCTGCTTTTGTTCCTCTCCGCCTCTCACAGAGACAGAAGCGTTGTGTTGCTAAAGGCCACGTTAACTACAGAGGACGTCGTTAACTACAGAGGACGTTGTTAACAACAGAGGACGTCGTCCAACTTCTTTACTCTGTGAAGCAGTGAGTGAGTGAGATGAACACATGATGTTTGTGCTTCACTGACCAATGAAGTGTGATGAATCTTATCTCAACAAAATCCTCAAACACAAACTAGTCTCAGTGTTCCAAACTAAATAATCCAGACTAACTAATCTGTGTTTTAGACTAACTAATCTCAGCATTCCAAACTAAGTAATCCAGACTAACTAATCTGTGTTCCAGACTAACTAATCTCAGCGTTCCAAACTAAGTAATCCAGACTAATCTGTGTTCCAGAATAACTAATTTCAGCCTTCCAAACTAAATATCTCAGCCTTCCAAACTAAGTAATCCAGACTAACTAATCTCAGTGTTCCAAACTAACTAATCTCAGCGTTACAAACTAACTAATCTCAGCGTTACAAACTAAGTAATCCAGACTAACTAATCTGTGTTCCAGACTAACTAATCTCAGTGTTCCAAACTAACTAATCTCAGCGTTACAAACTAACTAATCTCAGCGTTACAAACTAAGTAATACAGACTAACTAATCTGTGTTCCAGACTAACTAATCTCAGTGTTCCAAACTAACTAATCTCAGTGTTCCAAACTAACTAATCTCAGCGTTACAAACTAACTAATCTCAGCGTTACAAACTAAGTAATCCAGACTAACTAATCT
Source organism: Solea solea (assembly GCF_958295425.1). Lineage (NCBI taxonomy): Eukaryota > Metazoa > Chordata > Actinopteri > Pleuronectiformes > Soleidae > Solea > Solea solea. The sequence goes on from NC_081139.1 coordinate 28,015,721, forward strand.
GTGTTCCAGACTAACTAATCTCAGTGTTCCAAACTAACTAATCTCAGTGTTCCAAACTAACTAATCTCAGCGTTCCAAACCAAGTAATCCAGACTAACTAATCTGTGTTCCAGACTAACTAATCTCAGTGTTCCAAACTAACTAATCTCAGTGTTCGAAACTAACTAATCTCAGCGTTCCAAACCAAGTAATCCAGACTAACTAATCTGTGTTCCAGACTAACTAATCTCAGCGTTCCAAACTAAGTAATCCAGACTAACTAATCTCAGTGTTCCAAACTAAGTAATCCAGACTAACTAATCTCAGCATTCCAAAAAAAACCTCAGATGCGGGAACATTTGCTGCTGTTCTTAACTAAATCATCACAGCGTTCGTGGGGAACAAGGAGCAGATGTGACGGGGGATTATTGAATAATCTGAGCTGTCATCGTCTCTAACTCACTGTAATTGTTTTGCTCTGCAGGAGGAAAAATCACCACCGAGCTTCTGCTGGAACAGACAGACTCACAGAGACGCTCGCTCAGCTGATCTCCACGGAGACCTCGATCTCCACGGAGACCTCGATCTCCTGGCACTGACTCAAACTATACATTTATTATTGTGATTCATCTGTGAAGCAATTTTTTTGTTGATGGTTCAAACTAATTTAATGTAAAATATAAATATGTTGTTATAAAGTTTCTGTATGTTGTGATCGTTGAGTTCATTCATTCATTCTTAAGTATTTATTTTCCTTTCATGTAAAATATGACATGAGGTAATTAAGTAAAATCCTTTGTTTCTATTTAAATATGTTGTCTTCTCTCTGACCTCATGGTCTCATGAGGTCAGAGGTCAGAGGTCAGCTGATCTCATCTTAATCTTCAGTCACATCTGACTGTGGTGAATTCCAGTCGTTTCAGTCCTGATTAAAAAACTGCATCGTGTGTGAAAAACAAAGATTATTTCCAGACTGAGTTTGTGTGGTTGTCGTCAGCAACAGCGGTGATGAAATACGAGCGTGAAGAATCTGCAGCAGGTTGTAAATAACGCGTGAATATCTCAGGAGAACAGGCTGCTCATAAATCACATTTGTGGGATTTAAATGTCAGTGAGTTACAGCGAGAGTCAACAAGAAAAAATCACATTATTCTCATTATTTATATTAGTTTTCTCTCAGCCCCGACACACACGCTCATTTAAAAAGACACAGATTTGACAATTTACGATTATAAACTGTATATAAATATACATATATATATATATATATATATATATATATATATTTATACATATATATATACATATGTAAATGTATACTATGGCATGCCGTTCAGGAAATTAATCCTTTGAATATATTGAATGAAACGCTGAATATATTGAATGAAACTTTGAATATATGGAATGAAACTTTGAACATATGGAATGAAACCTTGAATATATGGAATGAAACGTTGAATATATTGAATGAAACTCCTCATTCTTTGGGCACATAATGTTGCTGAACCTAGACCTGACCAACTGCAGCAACCCCTTACCTATTTGCTTAGTTAAATTCAGGTTTTTTGGCCAGGCAGTGTGTATATATATATATATATATATATATATGTATATATGTATATATATATATATATATATATATATATATATATATGCATATATACATATATACTGTACATATATATATATACATATATACATATATATACACACACACACACATATATACACATACGTGTATATGTATATGTATATGTATATATATATATATATACATAAACATTTACATATATACATATATACATATATACACACACATACATACATATGTGTGTATATATATATATATATATATACACACACACACATATACAGTGGGTACGTAAAGTATTCAGACCCCTTTAAATTTTTCACTCTTTGTTTCATTGCAGCCATTTGCTAAAATCAAAAAAGTTTGTTTATTTCTCATTAATGTACACTCAGCACCAAATCTTGACAGAAAGAAAACAGAAATGTAGAAATGTTTGCAAATTTATTAAAAAAGAGAAACTGAAATATCACATGGTCATAAGTATTCAGACCCTTTGCTCAGTATTGAGCAGAAGCTCCTCTTGAGCTAGTACAGCCATGAGTCTTCTTGGGAATGAAGCAACAAGTTTTTCACACCTGGATTTGGGGATCCTCTGCCATTCTTCCTTGCAGATCCTCTCCAGTTCTCTCAGGTTGGATGGTGAACGTTGGTGGACAGCCATTTTCAGGTCTCTCCAGAGATACTCAATGGGTTTAGGTCAGGGCTCTGGCTGGGCCAGTCAAGAATGGTCACAGAGTTGTTCCGAAGCCACTGCTTCGTTATTTTAGCTGTATGCTTAGGGTCATTGTCTTGTTGGAAGGTGAACCTTGGGCCCAGTCTGAGGTCCTGAGCACTCTGGAAGAGGTTTTCTTCCAGGATATCTCTGTACTTGACCGCATTCATCTTTCCTTCAATTGCAACCAGTCGTCCTGTCCCTGCAGCTGAAAAACACCCCCATAGCATGATGCTGCCACCACCATGTTTCACTGTTGGGATTGTATTGGGCAGGTGATGAGCAGTGCCTGGTTTTCTCCACTCATACCGCTTAGAATTAACGCCAAAAAGTTAAATCGTGGTCTCATCAGACCAGAGAATCTTATTTCTCATAGTCTGGGAGTCCTTCATGTGTTTTTTGGCAAACTCTATGCAGGCTTTCATATGTCTTGCACTGAGGAGAGGCTTCCGTCGGGCCACTCTGCCATAAAGCCCCGACTGGTGGAGGGCTGCAGTGATAGTTGACTTTGTGGAACTTTCTCCCATCAGCTACTGTGATCTTAGGGTTCTTCTTTACCTCTCTCACCAAGGCTCTTCTTCCACAATTCAATTGCTCACTTTGGCTGGACGGCCAGGTCTAGGAAGAGTTCTGGTCAATCCAAACTTCTTCCATTTAAGGATTATGGAGGCCACTGTGCTCTTAGGAACATTGAGTGCTGCAGAAATTATTTTGTAGCCTTGGCCAGATCTGTGCCTTGCCACAATTCTGTCTCTGAGCTCCTTGGGCAGTTCCTTCGACCTCATGATTCTTATTTGCTCTGACATGCACTGTGAGCTGTAAGGACTTATAAAGACAGGTGTGTGCCTTTCCTAATCAAGTCCAATCAGTTTAATTAAACACAGCTGGACTCCAATGAAGGAGCAGAACCATCCCAAGGAGAATAAGAAGAAATGGACAGCATGTGAGTTAAATATGAGTGTCACAGCAAAGGGTCTGAATACTTATGACCATGTGATATTTCAGTTTTTCTTTTTTAATAAATTTGCAAAATTTCCTACATTTCTGTTTTTTTTCCGTCAAGATGTAGTGCTGAGTGTACATTAATGAGAAATAAAATGAACTTTTTTGATTTTAGCAAATGGCTGCAATGAAACTAAGAGTGAAAAATTTAAAGGGGTCTGAATACTTTCCGTGCCCACTGTATATATATTACATGTGTATATATATATACACATATATACGTATACATATATACAGTACATACATACACATATATACATATACATACATACATGCACGTATGTATATACAGTGGGTACGGAAAGTATACATATATATATATATATATATATATATATATATGTATATATTATGTGTGCAAAAGACTTAATTGTCGCAAGTTCAACTCCACCCCTGGCAGGTTGTACTCAATTCCCTTGTAAGTCGCTTTGGATAAAGGGTCTGCTCAATGACATGTAATGTAATATAATGTAATATATATATGTATATATATATTACATTACATGTCATACACATATATGTATATATATATACACACATATATACATATGTATATACATATATATGTATATATATATATATATATATATATATATATATATATATATACATACGTGTATGTATGTATGCATATACATATATTTATACATACATTACATGTGTATATATGCTGCGTGTGTGTGTGTGAGATCAGGACGATGCCAAACTGTAGATGAGGTCAAAGTTCAAACCCTCGTTTTTTTACAAAGGCATCCGCTGAATGATTATTGTTATCAGTGAATTTGTTCAAGTTCAGTGATTTAGAATCAGAAAAGAAATCAGAAGCAAAGACAGGTCGATTTTTTCTTTATTTTGATCGTACCAGTTTTATTATGACAACGCACACTCGCAGCAAAAAGCCTTGGCATCCTGCAAAAAAACGACAACACGACAACATGTCGTTTCATGTCATTGTTATTGCAAAGTCACTTTGTTTTCAGTAGAAACTCATCAGCAAACATGAAAATCAAATGTGTGATTATGTAAAACATGAGTCATTCATCTCGCTATAGTGGGCGGAAACATTAGCACACGCACACGCGGTAAAATAAAACACTTAAAATATGCGATAAAAGAAATGAACATACACATAAATGAATCATTAAACTTCTACACTAAAGTTTTACTAATCATCAAATCATCTGAGGCTGTATCAAAACCGTTCAAATAAAGAAAATTAGAAGATTATGTTAATTATGCTAATTATTATAAATTCTTTTCTTCTGTCGGGATCTTTAACTCCGCCTCTAGAATCACTTTTACGGCACAAAGATTCTTTTCATCCTGAGAGAAGAAACAAACCTGACTACATATAAAAAGAAGAAGGAGGAGGAGGAGGATGTGCAGAGTTCTTCTTCCTGTTGATGCTGATGATGTTAAACTGTGACGTCACAACATTTTCAAACACTTTATGAATCGAGCAGTTGTGCCGTGATTCTGACCGTGGGCGGGGCTTAGGGAGCCGACTGCTGATTGGCTTCTGAGGTTTTTTTTTGTATATTTTGTGGTTCTTTTTTTCTTTTGCTCGATTCATAAAGTGTTGTTTGAAAAATATCTCTGGATTCATCACTTGACAAATGAGTTCCCAAATGTAAAAATCCACATCCGTGTTTTCCTGAAACACACGGACTTCACTGCAACTCCGAAAACAAACACTTGAGTTTTGGCACACGAGGACCAGAAGAGCTGAATTGTGCAAATGTAGATTTATTGTTTTTTCTTTCGACCTCAAACAAACCACTGAGCTTTTATTTTGTCGGTCTGCAGCGAGCAACTTCCTCACCTGAACCCGCCCACAGCGACGCCCTCCACATAAAGCCGCTTGTTTTCCTTAAAGCTGCCTTTTTGACTCCTTTACGTCGATCCATACGTATGAAAGCCAACGCTTTTATTTTGAAATTCTGTGAAATCAGTGAAGCAAGGTTCTAAAACTGAATCGAATCGAAACAGGAATAAAAAAGCTCACACAGTTTCTTTAGTTTCTTAAAAACAAATGATAGAAAGAAACACAAAGATTATTCATCTGTAAATGGTTTAGACTGTTATTCTCATCTTTACTAAACATGTGAACAAAGATATAAACACACAACGAGTGTTAAAAGGCAAACTGTACTGAATCTGAATAACCACACCCACTCATTCACGCGTGAGCTGAGATCCTGCATATCATAAAAAACCCAGTTGTTGCCTGCAGCGGTCTCACGGCAGGACACCTAAGAGTTCTTAGGCAAATGTCTGAAAATGTTGGATCAAGATGAAAAAGGAAAATTAAAGCCAAATCAACGGAGGAGAATCATGAAATGCTGCTGGGAAAGAAGCGCTCGTCTCCACCCCAGAGCCAGTGCTGACCAGAACGTGTTTGTCTGAGGCCACTGTAGCAGCTGGGCTACCACAAAAGACAGTAGTCCCTCCCAGCTGTCCCCGACCCCCCCCACCCAAACCAAAACCCCTTGTAACTGTGTTGTACTTGAGCACCTCTTTGACATCTCTCCCTGTAAATGTCCAGACAGACACCAGAATGGAAACCATTGCAGTTCCTCAGGCATCCTCTCCCTCCTCCCTGCGAGGGGAGGGCTGAGCAAGTCTTAGGGTGGCACGTAGGGAGGTGGAGATCTGTACGGAGTCATGTTCTTGGGACGGGAGCCCTTGCCCTCCATGGGAGCCGTGAAGGGAGGTGGCGGCTGGTATGGGGGGGCGTTGGGGTCCTCATCCCGCAGTGCTGTGTACTCCCCTAGCATTTCCTGGTTTAGGGGTGTGGTCTCTGGTGTGGCCATGTTGGGGTACTCGGGGGGTGGAAGTGGGGGCTTCTCTTCCTGCAGAATCAAGGGCATACTGGAAGACGGAGGAGGCTTAGAGTCGTCAAGTTCGTCCGCGAAGATAATGGGCACGCCTTTCTTGATGAAGGTGGCCTGGTCTTCGATGGTCAGCTTGCCCTTTCGCTTCTTCCTGTAGCAGATCATCGCAATGATACCTGCTATTAGCAAGATTGCTGCGACCACCACAGCAGGAATGACGGTGTGGAGATAGACGTCGTCGGTGCTGTGCCGGCTTGATCCCAGACCTGGAGTGACAGTTGGAGGATCTGGAATATCAATCTCTCCCGGTGGGATGAAGGAATACATTCTGCAGCTCGCCCTTCCTTTGACACTGACGTCCAGGGGTCTAAATTCAGGCTCCATCGCATATCTCAATGTCTGTGAGGGCCTACCATCAGCGTTGGCGAGGGTTCTACTCATGACAGCGAGCTGTTCCCTAGGACACGGATGCTGTGGGAGGCTCGTGTTCGTCCACTCCACCACAATGGAGCCTTTGCTGATATTCCGAAGACTCACTGTGCTGCTGTTGCGGTCCCCGAGGGCATACGCCAACTTTTTGACCAGAAGGATTTTCTTGTGAATGTCATGAGTGACCGACCGCGGCTCCCCTTCCAATCGTGCCGTGAAAATCACTGGGGTCTTGTCATTGACGGGCCAGCGGTTTACTCGGACCTCGAAAGCATCTATTGCATTGAGGCCACCTTTGTCTGTGGCATACATGTAATATTCATGTTTTCCCACATGCTGCACATCAGGTAGACCATAGAGAAGTTGGCTGGTGGTGTTGAACTGAATCCAAGAACCTTCTCCCACCACTTCATTGTGGTTCTGTCTCAAGGTGAGACGTAGCTTTTCTGTTAATCCGTCCTCTTTGTCAAAGAACGTATCAGATGGAATCTTAACCTCGAAATACGTGCCGACCAATGCGTCGACCTGGTCGAGGGGATTACTCAATATAGGCTTGTGATTGTATGGATCTGGGATGATGCCAGGTGACGGGGTGGTGCGTGCGGCCGGTTTTGCTGTTGAGGTCTTTGGCTCTCTGGGCACAGGTGTGGTTTTAGGCCTCTTGGGTTTCTTGGTAGGTCGCCTGGTGGGTGTGGATGGTGTGGCTGTGGCTTCCACATAAATAGGCCTGGTCATAGTCGCCTGGATGGGGATTGTGCTGGTGGTCTCCATCACCCGTGTTGGTTGAGGAGGTCCCAGTGTGGGAGTGTGGGCAATCGAGTCACGGACTTTGATTGTAGGCTTTCCTGGAAGGGGAACTGGGCCTCGTACAGGAGGAGCAGAGCTTTCAGTTGGTGCAGCTATAGACGGGGAGGACAGAGTTGGGATAATCCTCACCGGAGGCTCCACGACAGTCGTCGGGGGGACCACAGCCAGAACAGGTGTAGGAGTGTTGTTTAATTGCCGCCTAACTCTCTTTGGGACATGAGGTTTCTTGTTGGCAATGTGCCATCCCACCACCGGGTAACCGAGCATGGCCGACATTGTGCCCTCCTTCGCCGGAGCCTGGACGCTGTTGATATTGGGGACGGTGTTCTGGTCCAGTGAGCAGCCGAGCTTCCACGACAGCAGAGCACCATTCTCCACCACCTACAGACACAGTTTATCAGAGTCACTTAGTTGTTTAATTATCCATCAGATAATGAGATGAAATGATTCACTGGCTCGCTTGTGTTTGATTAACCACAAAAGCATATGTGCAAGTACTTCATTAACACTGATTCTCATTTCATCGTCGACTCACCTTTTTAGCATTTCCTGGCCCGGCCATGAAAGCAGACATGTCAAACAGCCGATTGTTGACCACAGGGAGGATCTTCATCTGCTGCAGCTCCACCCCTGAGAAAACCTTCATGTTATCCAGGAGCTCCACCCTCTGCTGCGAGTTCATCTTGGTTAAATCAGCGTCCAGAATCACCGTCAGAACAGTAACAGGCTCCTCGTTGCCACACATGTACGGCTGGACAGCGTCTTTGGTGGGGGCTCGGTTGGACCCTGACTGGGCTGCGTCCGAGTCCGAGTGATCTTCAGGGTGTACCTCAATGGAAAAGACCTCAGCGGATGTGGATTTGGTGTTGTTGGAGATGGACACGGAGATGTAATGGACGCCTTTGTCCTCCTCCAGAGGGAGACCCTGCAGGACTCGGCTGCTGGCGTCCCAGTGCAGCCACACGGGCAGAGAATCCTTCGCCATCTCAGTCATCTGAAAGAAAATGACATGCGTTGACACTGACGCTGAAACACGATATAAACATGACCAAAATTAAAATGACTCAATTATGCATGTGGAGACGACAAGAGGCTGATGGAGGAACACACACACACATGCACACGCACACACAGAATCAAACACACACACACACACGCAGACACACACGCACACACCCACAGAGAATCAAACACACACACACACACGCCCCTCCAGCTGCACTTTTAACAAATAATCATAAACAAACGGAGCTGAGCCCAAATGAGACCCACAGAGCTGCATCCACTCATTCACTCATTCACTCCATTATTTGTCCATTTCCAAATGTATTAACTGTTTCAATAAACCATTCATCACTGTCCGTGTTTCTAAAATCATTAAAGCACTTCCTGTGCAGAGGAACGAACATGAAATCCTTGGAAATGTCAGAACAGATCTTCTGCTGAAGGTCACGATTGTCTTTAGAGCTTGTGTACGGACGGACGGACGCCCGGACATCGGCACAGATGCAGCCTGAGCCTTTAGAGCAGCGACGGGGGAAAACCTGCGTTTGGAGCATTTCTGTGGAGAAGCTGAGATGAGCCAAAAGAATCCGGACTGCAAGGACGGCGAAGGTCAAAGACGTAACAGAAGCTTTCAGAACAAAGACAACAAGCTGTTCCACGAGGAAATGACGATTTTTCTGAGTCAAACTCAAACGCACCACGCAGCCGGGGCCTCTGGGAAATGACAGGCTCATGTAGGATTTTAAGGATGAATGAGTGACACGGCTGTCACCCACAGAGAACACGCCGCGTCTACACAGTATATATATATATTTACACACACACACACTGTGTATATATATATACTGTTTATACACATGTGTCTGTGTTTTTTAAAACTGTGAAACCACGACAACAACTAAGTCAGTTCTGATCTATTTACGTTCAATAATATACTTTCTGTAAGATTTACTGTCACTGCCGAGACCTTTGAAACTATGACCCACATCTACACACACACACACACACACGAGCAGCGATGGAGGGAATAAAAGAGGCAGATCAAGCAAGAAGAATGAGGGAGAGAGGAGGAAGAGGAGGAGGAGGAGGAGGTGTGGAGTCTCTCAGCCGACGGGAAAAGAAAGCGGCTCATTGTTGTGGCGAGAAGAGAACGTGGAGAAAAGAGGCCATTGTTAGCGTCGACCCGACAGCTCCACAGATAAGACTCATATTTTGGAGGAGGAGGAGGAGGAGGAGGAGGAGGAGGAGGTGTGGACGGCGTGATATGGCTGAGGGTGAAATTAGACTTGTCATGGAGAGAGAGCATGAAGGGAAGGAAGTGAAGAAGAAACAGTGCAGAGAGAGCGAGATAGAGGTTACACATGAGGGGGGAGGAGGGGGCGGGGCTGTTGGCCCAGTGAATTGTTTCCAGTGGAAAATGTGAGAAGAGAAAGAGATGGACTGATGTTTATGAGAGAGTGAATTACACTGTTTCATATTCATCCAGAGAGGAAGCAAGGGATTCTGGGAAAATATGAGGACGAGGACGAAGAGGGGGAGCTTTGGTTTCAGTCGTCTCAGACAAACGTGTGAAGTTTGACTCAGTTTGGACAAACTTCCTGTTTCCTGGTGAAAACAGTGTAAACACACTGTGTTTATTAGGGGGCGCTGTGGACATGTGATCATGTGACGAGAAAACACCGGCAGCCTCCTATAGGGGGCGCCACAGACTCTGACCTGACGCCGGGTCACAGTGGGGAGTCAGCGCCTTGCTCAGGAGCTCCTCAGCTCGAACCAGCAACCCTCCAGACACAAGTACCTGGTTCATCAGTGAGAACACGCGTCACACTGTGAAACTGCAACATGACATCCAAAACCCCGCCAAAATAAAAGCGCAACTACTGAGACTTTTACTTTGTTAGTAAACACAACCAAGACTGTTAATAGAGAACAAACCACACACACACACACACGCACGCGTGCACACACACACACACGTGCACACACACGTACACACGCACACACACGTACACACACTGCTGCCTCCATCACTAGTTCAAATGTGTTATTTTGTCTCTTGAGTGTATGAAAACCTTTGTTCAGTTTGACGTCAGTGACACACAGTGACCACACGAGGCAGCAGAGGACCAGCAGCTCCTGTGTGTGTGTGGCAGACGTCGGTCTCACAGTCAGATAAAGATGTGTTCATGTTCTTCAATTGATTTTACAGCAGGGGGCGCTCACAGCACAGTCAGATGTGTAGACCCGCCCTCATTTTCCCTTTAATCTCCGGTGAACTCCGACCTTTACGTGTCATCTTTAAACAAACTCCAGCATCTAAATATAAACCGGCTGCTCTCACCGTCACACACCAAACATGGCAGTCTTCACAGAGACTAGGCGACCAATGAGAGACGAGAGACACTCACCGAGGGTGGGGCCACTGCAAAAAACCTGTGGTTACTCGGCAACGGGAGGACACACCATAACAACACAACAACACCGGGACACTCACAGAGTCATAAACAGTTTGTGTGTCAAAGGTCAAAGTTGGGGGGGGGGAGTGAACGACTCTGTCATTTGGAACATATGAATCAAAACGAGGCTTTGCCTTATGTTTAATTACAGAGCAACATGGTCAGTGAACGCATCACAGTGAGGGTGACTCATATGTTCTGAGTTTGTGTGTGTGTGTGTGTGTGTGTGTGTGTGTGTGTGTGGGGGTGAGTGTGTGTGGGTGTGCGTGTGTGTGTGTGTGTGTGTGTGTGGGGAGCAGTTTTCCACTGCTAATGCTCTGCCAGCTCCACCCACCCACACACACACTCACCCACACACACACACACACACTGTGACACTGTTGCGACGCTGTGAGGCTGTCGCTGTGAGGCTGTCGCTGTGAGGCTGTCGCTGTGAGGCTGTCGCTGTGATGCTGTCGTTGTGAGGCTGTCACTGTGGCGCTGTTGTGAGGCTGTCGTTGTGACGCTGTCGTTGTGGCGCTGTCGTTGTGACGCTGTCATTGTGGCGCTGTCGTTGTGGCGCTGTCGTTGTGGCGCTGTCGTTGTGACGCTGTCATTGTGGCACTGTCGTTGTGGCACTGTTAATGTGGCGCTGTGACGCTGTCGTGACACTGTTGTTGTGGCGCTGTTGTTGTGGCGCTGTTGTTGTGACGCTGTCGTGACACTGTTGTTGTGGCGCTGTGACGCTGTTGTGACACTGTTGTTGTGGCGCTGTTGTTGTGGCGCTGTCATTGTGGCACTGTGACGCTGTCATGACGCTGTTGTTGTGGCGCTGTGACACTGTTGTGGCGCTGTTGTTGTGGCGCTGTCGTTGTCGAGAGGAAAGAAAACGACGGGAGGCTGAGCAGACGCACACACAGAGGAGATGGAGGAGACAGTTAAGTCTTTGCTCCATTCATCAGTGGGAGCGTTCCAAACGGCTCAGAAACACGTTCTGACAACCATGCACTCACACTGATGCACACTCCTGTGGACAGCAGACACTGAAGTGTCCACTCTGTCCTGAGAACCAGCCTGAGACACAGAGGACACACTGAGTTTTGTCCACTTAACTTAAATTTCAGTTTGAGTATACGATGTGTGCGTCATATGATCACGTCTTTATCTCACTGTTAAACTGAAGTTTGTAAACCACTCACTCTCCCACACCAAAGCTCATACAAAAAATCAGTGATTTTTGCTGCAGAGACACAGGAGCTGCTGGTCCTCTGCTGCCTCGTGTGGTCACTTTGTGTCACTGAGGTCAATCTGAACAAAATAAGACCGTACAGCACAGTCAACAAACAAACTCACCTCAACGACATCGCCCACGTAAACGTCCTCCATCTTGTTTGGCACCTTCATCTGGAAGACTCGACCCACCACCGCTGAGGAGTCTGGGAAGGCAGTGGGCGGGGCACTGTTCTGCTGAGCTCCGCCCTCCATCGCCCCGATCCGCTCCGTCACCTCCCGGAACTCCTGCAGGAGAGACGAGGACATGGACGCCTCCAGCTCGCCGCGCACTCCCGCCTCCGGCAACACCACGCCCTCTCTCAGTGCGTCGATCTCCACCTGGGCGTGGACCGGCGGCTGCAGCCAGGTCGCCATGGTGACGAGTGAGAAGAGCAGCACAGCGCACGTCCTGGAGAGTCTCACGTCCAGAACCCTGGTCACCAGCAGGGGGCCCACTCTCACTTCACCCCACATTCTTCACCTTTGTTATCGGCCAAGAAAAAAGAAACAAGAGGACGACGTCCAAGTGGGAGGAGGAGGGGGGGTCAGGGGGGAGGAGCATGCACCCCCAACAGATCCAGCAAATCCTTCTTTTCAAAGCTCCCTCCCTCCCTCTCCGTCTCCGCCCACTCTTGTCCTCGCCTGGCGCCGAGCAGGAATCTCTTTTGTCCTCTTTCTTCCTCCTTCCTTTGGAGTTATTCGTCCTCCTCCCTCGCTCTTTTGTCCTCCTCCCCTCTCACAGGGTCAGGAGTTCCATCACACTCACAGACCTGTGGAGAGACAGACAGAGACTTTATTATCAAAGTTTAGTGTTTCTTGAAAGAATATAATTATTTTATTTGCTCGAGACCAATCAGACAAACAGATTGAATTTTCCTTTTATAATTTTGATGATTTGATCAGATCTAGAAAAGAAAAATACCCAAAAAGATCCGATCATGTCTCGGCTGTGATCACGAGAGACACTATGATCTTGATCTTTTGCGATCACGATATTTAAGTCACAATAATATCACGATATTTAAGTCACAATATTCCCGAGTCCCGATATAATATTACCACCATATTGCGATATACTGAGCATTTGCACAATCATATACATGTGGGCGGACAGATGGACAGAGTGGAGGTGATGTATGGTGAGACCGTGGATTAGCTAACAAAGCCTGAGTGGTCAAAGCTTTACTGGAACCACGGATGAATGGAGGCCCAGGTCAGTGTGTGTGTGTGTGTGTGTGTGTGTGTACTCTGGGGTTTGTTATTCACTCAGCTCTTTCATGGAGCAGAGGATCTCCTCCTGTGCCAGTGTGTGTCACAACAAATGATTTCCCCCGAGGGGTAAGGAAAAGAGAGAGAGTGTGAGGGAGAGAGAGGGAGATAGACTGTATACATATACATATATACACTGCCTGGCCAAAAAAGAAGTCGCCACCTGGATTTAACTAAGCAAATAGGTAAGGGGTTGCTGCAGTTGGTCAGGTCTAGGTTCAGCAACATTATGTGCCCAAAGAATGAGGTCAGCTGACTACCTGAATATAATGAATGACCAGATTATTCCATCAATGCATTTTTTTCTTCCCTGATGATATGGGCATATTCCAGATGACAATGTCAGGATTCATCAGGCTCAAATAGTGAAAGAGTGGTTCAGGGAGCATGAGACATTATTTTCACACATGGATTGGCCACCACAGAGTCCAGACCTTAACCCCATTGAGAATCTTTGGGATGTGCTGGAGAAGGCTTTGCTCAGTGGCCCGACTCTCCCATCATCAATACAAGATCTTGGTGAAAAATCAATGCAACACTGGATGGAAATAAATCTTGTGACATTGCAGTAGCTTATGGAAACAATGCCACAGCGAATGAGTGAGTAATCAAAGCTAAAGGCGCTCCAACCATGTAACCCTTTTTTTAGGTGGCGACTTTTTTTTTGGCCAGGCAGTGTGTATATACATATGTATACATATATGTACATATGTACACATATGTATACATATATGTACATATATATCTATATGTACATATAGATATATACATATGTATATGTATATGTATACATATTAGAGTTGTTCCGATTCCGATACCAGTATCGGAAATGCCTCCGATACTGTCGAAAATGTGGGCATCGGTATCGGTGAGTACTGGAATCCATGCACCGATCCGATACCACGTAATTTATTAGAGCTCCGTTAGCTCTGACACGGTTCTTCTTCTTGAAACAGTTGCGCTGTGCTTTAGTGTGTTTTAGAGGTGTGAAGAAGAACTGATCACCTGACACCTGTAGACAAGGAGCTAACGTTAGCTCATCATGTCGGCAGTTTGGCAGTATTTACCAGTTAGCTCCGTTAGTGTTGTTAGCTGCGCTAGCTCCGTTAGCACGCCTACAGTCATACTGGAGAGGCCCGTTTATTAAACAAAAAGAGCAGCGCTACAACTAAGCAGCGTACCTGTGTCCTGCGTATGTATGCGTCTGTTTTTAAAGTTTAGCGTGACTTCAGAGACTCATTTTAACAATCTGGAGTCATGTAAAAATGTTGTCACGCGCATCCTTTCCCGGTCAGTCGTCATGGAAACATGAAGCTCTGCCAGTGTTGCGGTGTTTGGACCAGAGTGAAAACAAACGTACAAGCTGAAAAACGAAATAACACATCACTGGTAAAAATAAATAGTGTCCATTTGCTGTATTTGTTCATGTTTTACAGAGAGTTTAACCTGAGCCAAACATTACCACCAACGATAATCATATCACAGTCATGCAGGCGTAGTATGATATATATTTTTTTATAACACACTGGTATCAGTACTCTGTATCGGCCGATACCCACAGCACAAGTATCGGAATCGGTATCGGGAGGGAAAAAATGGTATCGGAACATCTCTAATACATATGTATACATATATGTATACATATACATATATGTGTATGTATATATTGCATATACATACATAAAAGGTTAACATGACGCAAACGTGCGCGTTAAACACAATATTGTGACGTTTTATATTACATTTTTCAGACACCAGCTGCTGCTGCTCTGAGATCAAAATAAACCTCCAGACATGACACCTCATCTCCACCGTCAGGTTTATAAATACAGTGTTCACTGGACACTCGCCCGCTTCACCACCGCGCCTCCTCTCAGTATGAGGGGGCTAAATGGGGTGAGCGGGCTAAAAAGAGAGAAGGAATGTGAGGGAGGAGCATTTGTTTTCAGTGTCAGGACACAATGTGAAAACTTCCCCTGTCAAGTCTTTAGTTAGAAACATGCTTTTACTCTTTAATGTTGAACGCGCGCCACCTATCACCTCACACCAGACACGTCCACCAAAGACACACCCACCAACGACACACATGCTAACAACACGTCCACCAACAACACACATGCTAACAACACGTCCACCAAAGACACACCCACCAACGACACACATGCGAACAACACGTCCACCAAAGACACGTCCACCAACAACACACATGATAACAACACGTCCACCAAAGACACATCGACCAACAACACACATGCTAACAACATGTCCACCAAAGACACACCCACCAACAACACACATGCTAACAACACGTCCACCAAAGACACACCCTCCAACAACACACATGCTAACAGTACGTCCACCAAAGACACACTCACCAACAACACACATGCTAACAACACGTCCACCAACGACACACATGCTAACAAAATGTCCACCAACGACACACATACTAACAGTACGTCCACCAAAGACACACCCAGCAACAACACACATGCTAACACACCCAGCAACAACACACATGCTAACAACACATCCACCAATAACACGTCCACCAAAAACACACATGCTAACAATACGTCCACCAAAGACACACCCAACAACAACACACATGCTAACGACACGTCCACCAAGACACACATGCTAACAACATGTCCACCAAAGACACGTTCACCAACAACACACATGTTAACAACACGTCCACCAAAGACACACCCGCCAACAACACACATGCTAACAACACGTCCACCAAAGACACGTCCACCAACAACACACATGCTAACAACACGTCCACCAAAGACACGTCCACCAACAACACACATGCTAACAACACGTCCACCAAAGACACGTCCACCAACAACACACATGCTAACAACACGTCCACCAAAGACACGTCCACCAACAACACACATGCTAACAACACGTCCACTGCTGTTGTATTTTGTTATATCTCAGTTGAGTAGAAACACATTTCATTCACATTTGTCCTTTAATGTTAAAATAAATCATCTCGGTCCTCTGACGTGTGAAGGATCCGTGTGTTGACGGAACAGTGAGAAAAGTGTTCAGTGAGTTTTTGGAAACAGCTGAAGACGATGTGAAAACTGCGATCTCTTCTCCGCTCGGGGGATGAAGGATAAAGGTGAAACGTCATGGGCGGAGTCATGAGACCTGAGACTTTCAAGTCAGCACCGGAGGGTGTGTGTATGGGGGGGGGTGAAGAGAGGGAGGAGGAAGGTTTAGAGACACCAAAAGTAACATTTCTAGACTCGCTTTGATTCCTTCCCCTCAGGCGGAGAGAGAAAAAAAAAGGTGGAGGTGGGAAGTCCGGTATCACACACAAACACACGCACACACGACGAGCAGCAACATGTCAGAGACGCCCTCGAGAGCTGCTGAAGTCTGAAGACCAGGAATTTAGCTGAACACAAGAAGACTCAGATCTTCACATAATCTCAGATTACAACGTGGTGATCACATGATTTTCAGTTCATACACCAGAAAAATCCCATCACACCACAAACGTCATCATTTTAGGACCTTTTGTGATTCAGGTGAACAGTGAGATTAAGACGTGGTCATGTGACGCATCCCTCCCTCTGCAGTTACACTAAACAGTCAGACGGTCGTTTTACTTTAACTTCACTCAGTGACAAGAACAAAAAAAAGACACCTATCAAAGAGCAGGAAATTCTTCCTGTGGAATTTCTCTCAGCAGCCAATCAGGACGCAGAGTCGCCACTCAGCGGCCAATTAGAGCAAAGGAATTTCCCCTGTGGTGACCAATCACAGAGATAGACATCTAGTCTTAGCACTCGAGTCGCACTTTAAAGGTCGGCGTTCCTCTGGCTCCTCCATCGACAGCACGCTGGAGTCTGAGTCCGAGAGGAAGCTCAGAGACAGAAAGGTGACACTGACAACTGTAACACACACACACACACACTTTCTTTTTCAGGAGGATGTGGGAGGAGCCTCTGTCACTGCAACAGGTCACACGGTCATAAATCATACGTCCTTTACTGATCACAGGTTTTTCCATTTCTACACCAGAGGTCACGGATACATCACAGCACCATTTTAGGATCTCCAGGTCTTTAAGTCTCTGTGACAGGAAGCTCCTCCCCCACACACACACACACACTCACTCACTCTCCCACACCAAACCTCACAGCGAAAACCAGTGATTTTAACATCACACACACACACACACAGCAGCTGTTGATCCACTGCTGCCTCCATCACTGAGTTCTAATGTCTGATTTTAGTGAATTTGACTTTAAAAATATTTCATTTAGACTTAACTCAGTGACACAAAGTGACCACACGAGGCAGCAGAGGATCAGCAGCTCCTGTGTCCTCGCAGCTAAAATCACTGATTTTCTCTATGAGGTTTGGTGTGGGAGAGTGAGTGTTCATGTGTTCATGTCATTAAAGCTGCAGTTTGTCACTGTTCATGTGTTCATGTCTTTGTTCTTCATGAACAGAAACAATGTAACAGCTTTATTACGCCACGTCTTTATATGTCAGATCTGACTGAGGGAGCGTTTGTGTGCATACAGCAGCAGAGCAGAGGCGGGTCGTGTTTGATATGATTATGTGTGAAGGAGGCGGAGTCTCAGTGTATCCCACCCTTAGTGAGGATTACTGTATT
Source organism: Solea solea (assembly GCF_958295425.1). Taxonomy (NCBI): domain Eukaryota; kingdom Metazoa; phylum Chordata; class Actinopteri; order Pleuronectiformes; family Soleidae; genus Solea; species Solea solea. Next base: position 28,033,704 of record NC_081139.1, read on the forward strand.
TTTTTTGATGAAGTAATTAAATTAATTATAATATTTTATCTGAAGTGTTTATGGTCGTTCACAGGCTTTAGTACTAAACAAGTACTGAACATTAAAACACTAAAAATGATTTGTTGTCTATTTAAACTGCTATCAGGTACCATTATATTATTTTTCACTGTTTTGTTATGATTTCCAATAGTTACAGCAGTTTCGGGCGGTTTCTTTCCGATCTGACTGCTGAAGGTGGCCAGCATATTTTCTTATTATTATTTTGGTTGGGGAAATTTTATACAAACACTGCACATTTTTATTTTAGTTGAGTTAAGTTGTGATCCCAGACCATTTTGAGTTTATATGAACATATTTACATGTAAGTTTAAGGGTTAAAATATAACCTGGTTTCATCAGCATCACTCAAACACTCCCAGTAAAACAATAAAAACAAGTTCCAGCTGTAGAATCATCCACTCACTCATCCTTTGACTGTAAATAAACTGTAAACCCTTTGATTGACAGAAAGAGGGGCGAGGCGACAGCAGGGGGCGCCGCAGGAGAACAACACGCACGGATGTTATGAAGGTGAAGAAAGAAAAGTCCAGAGAAAAACAAGCAGAGCTCCAGCAGAGAGGAAGGAGCGCTCGCGGTGACAGACACATGTGAACTCAAACAACAGCAGTGTCACCTCCAGCACAGAGGAGGAGCTCACGAGTGAATACGATCCGGCAGGAAGCCGACGCCACATGGACGACATGTGGAGCAGAAATGTGAGTCCGACGCCAGGAAGACACGAGTTCAAGTTCAGCTTCTGTGACGCGTCGCTGAGTGAGTGAGTGAGTGAGTGAGTGAGTGAGTGAGTGAGTGAGTGAGTGACGAAGTGAGGAGTGAGAAGACGTAAACTCGACCACAAGTCTATGATGAGTCTACGATATCTACGTCACATGATCACAAAGTCTGTGAACCACTCACTCTCACACACCAAACCTCATAGAGAAAATCAGTGATTTTAGCTGCTGGTCCTCTGCTGCCTCGTGTGGTCACTCTGTGTCACTGAGGTCAATCTGAACAAAGCCGAACTGTTAAAATCAGACATTTGAACTCAGTGATGGAGGCAGCAGTGGATCAACCTGTGTGTGTGTGTGTGATGTTAAAATCACTGGTTTTCTCTACGAGGTTTGGTGTGTGAGAGTGAGTGTGTGTGTGTGTGTGTGGGAGAGTGAGTGGATTACAAAGGGACCGAATTTTAATGGTTAATCGATTATAAATCACAAACATAAAGATATTTTTCACCATATTTCAAATGGTGAAAAATTCAAACAGAACTCTGAATCGCCCAGATTTCAATTCAATTTTCAGTTTTTTTGCGTTAAAAACGTTTAAAAGTGTCAAATAATGGTCAGCATGTGTCCCTTTAAATGGCAAAAAACCTGTGATAAACATCATATTAAGGTGCGGAGGCCATTTTGAGGCCATGTTGTTGTGACAGTGACCCCTGACCCCGTGGTCCTGACATACAGGAGGTGTGTCCACGTCTTCTACAAACACAACGAAGAGCGTTTGTTTTCCACACACGGACGACCTCTCCTAACCAAACCCCGAACAAACAGTCGCCGTGACGACCAAACACTGTTGTTTCAACTGGGATGTTTGAAAAAAAAACTAAAAAAACAGAGCTCGATAAAAAATGTTGGATCAACATCCTGTCGACGCCCACTCCGCGCTTCACGTTTCCCCAAAAAACAAGGATTTAAAAAACAAACAAACAAAACACCAGCAGCAGCAGAGGGGGGCGGAGACATGGGAGTTGCGAGTGTTTTGCAAACGCAGCCAAAAACACGCCCACTTTGATTAGAGCTGTGTTTTCAGGACGTCAACGCATCATCAGCGCTTTCACCCCCTCTGTGTGTGTGTGTGTGTGTGTGTGCATGTGTGTCTCAGAAGGTTAATTATAACACTGCGACTACTGCAAACACACACACACACACACACACACACAGAGGCAGAACATGTAATGAATCAGCTCGTCTTCGCTGTGTCTTTGTTATTAAAGTTCAACATTTCATTCTTTATCTCAGTCACATGATTACGTCTTTATCTCACTGTTTGTAAACCACTCACTCTCCCACACACACACACACTCTCCCACACACACACACACACACTCACTCACTCACTCCCCCACACCAAGCCCAGAGAGAAAATCAGTGATTTTAGCTGCTGGTCCTCTGCTGGTCACTTTGTGTCACTGAGGTCAATCTGAGCAAAAGACTTTTAAAACCAAAGTCACAAAATCAGACATTTGAACTTAGTGATGGAGGCAGCAGAGGATCAACTACTCCTGTGTGTGTGTGTGTGTGTGTGAGAGAGAGAGTGAGCAACTGTCATTCCTGAAAATGATTTTCTACTGAGACCACCAGCTAAGATAGGAGCTACAGGGACAGCTGTGTGTGTGTGTGTGCATGTGCATGTGTGTGTGTGTGCGTGTGTGTGTGTGTGTGAGCAAGCTCGAGACAGCTGGGGACAGTTTGACAGAAAATGACAGCAGGGCAACACAAGACTCGACACACACACACACACACACACACACACACACACACACACACACACACACACACACACGCACGCACGTCAGTGACTATTTTTGAATTTTCAGAGTTGTAACAAATTACAGTAAAGTTAAGCCCTGCCCCCTTTGTGCTCCTTCAGTTGTGTCATTAATCAGTGAGAGTGAAACCCCGCCTCTGTCCTCGTCCTGAGGATGTCGGCTGATCACAGGTCCGCTCACCTGTCAGTGGTCACATGACATAAACTCAGCTCTGACCTGTGATGTGGGTCAACTTCACGTCACATGACACGTGGGTCACGTCTGCCGCAGTGATACACACATGCAGCAGCTGCAGAGACACAGTGTGGGTGTGTGTGTGTGTGTGTGTATTTGCCTCTGCTTGCATGAGTGTGTGACTTTGACTTGATGCCAGGAACAAAGTCACCTATTCAGAATCTAACACACACACACACACACCTGGTGTTGTTTGACTGTTAAATTTAACGTGTCTGTTTCTGCTGGATCTCATTTCCTTTGCTTCTGTGTGTGTGTGTGTTTCATATTTATTTATTTGTTTGTTTGTTTGTTGACGTTAAACAACCCTCACATACTCACTCACTCGTCATCTTTAACCACAAACTGAAACCAAACATTATTCAACTATTTGACTTTTTTGATTTTCTCAACTCCTCCCCCACTCCCTCCCTCCCCCGTCCGTCTCCATGGTTACTGCACCGTTATGCTTAGACGCTCTGTGGCTGCTGTGGTCGTGGCGAAGTTTAAAATTCCTTCACAGAGCGACGTGTCTTCACACGCCACAGTTTTCACTACATTTACAAACAGGTGACTGTGTCTGCAGCTCTCACACACGCACACACACAGAGACACACACACACCCACGCACACACACACACACAGAGATACACACGCACAGAGACACACACACACAGACACACACACACAGGGACAGAGACACAGAGATACACACGCACACACAGACACGCGCACACACACACACAGACACACACAGGGACAGAGACACACACAGACACACACGCATGTATGCTGTAAAAAGAATATATACTCATATATACTTATATATATATATATATATATATATATATATATATACGATGATATAGAAACGCCGTCCAGTCCAGCTGATTACATACTCATAAAGACCACCAGGGGGCAGCATATAAGGCTGACAGTCAGGTTCTGTTACAGCGTGAAACCAGCACCGGTGCCGCTCTTCTTCTTTGTTTCCTGCACACATGAGGAAACGTCCACGTGATCACGTTACGTCACATTCGTGTGATTGTGCTCGTAAATCTAAAAGTTGTGTTTCATAGCATTTGTTGACATAACTGTGGTGTTGTGGTGGTGAGGACGTCCTCGGTTGACATGGCAACCCAGAGAGAGAGGGAGAGAGAGACAGAGAGAGCGAGAGAGAGAGATGTTTGGCTCCATGAGCAGCAGACTAACCAGCCAAAACAAAAGAGAGGGGGTGATCATGTTGTGTCCAATCATATGCAGTTAATGCCCCAGAACTAATGACTCTGCACTGCCACCATGTTTACACACACACACACACACACGTACACACACACACACACAAACACGCACGCACACACACACGTTAGACTGAGTGAAATTGCACTAAATTAAATTCAATAAAACAGTCGCGTGTTAATCCACTGAATTACTGCTGTGTGTTTTAGAGCCACGGTTCTCAAACTGTGGTGTGTGTACCACTGCTGGTGCACAGCTGAGCTCCCTCTGGTGGGCAATAGTGTGAAACAGCAGTGGATTCATTCATACATGAACATACATGCACCAAATATGAACATCTCATCAGAGGAGGAGGAGGAGGAGGGATTTTATTTTTTATTCGATGTTTTAGTTTGAGGCGACTCATCCTGAAATGAGATGCGAAAAACAAAGTGGACTAAGTTTTGTTAAACGAGTAAATCCAAGCCTGGAGTCGTGGTCGGTCTGATCCTCCTCACTGAGCTGTTGTTGAGTTCCTGTCCCTGAGGGAGTCCTCAAACCACTTCACTCTGACTCCCCTCCCTTATCACCGTGTTCCATGACTTCCTGGGCTTGAAGACCATCCTTGTCCATGACGCCACCTCCCTCAGAGTCTTCAGGACCCACCTTGCCTGTTGCAGTCACTGGTTCATCTGGAGGTTCATCCCCATGATGCACAGGATGCATCCTGTAACAATCCCCTTCCTCCAGGACCTGTCCATGAGTTCCTGAACGTGATTCTGTCTGGGATGTGGTAGCGTGCCATAGCCAGGGTCTAAATAGCCATTCTCCATTACTCGAGAGGAAAGTCTTGGCTTCTACACTCAGAAGGGAGATGGAATCGCTTCTACACTCAGAATGGAGATGGAATCTCAGAGGGTTCCAGCCCTCTGTCACCCTCCAGGTCGCGTCCACAGTGTACATAGCAACAGTGGACCTTTCCTGTAGACCTTGTAGGGCAGGACACCCGGTCTGGAGGTCTGGAGGCTTCCTTCCCCAGGTCTTGTGAAGGGTCTTCAGCCCTGTGTGGGTCACGGGCGTTCCTCAGGAATTCCTCTACCTCTTCTTTGGAGCTGGAAAATCTGCCCGACCTGGTTTCACCGAGCAAGGCATCGGTGAAGCACAGATTATTCCAGAGAATGAATCAATTATGATAATAATGATGTTAGTCATGTGATCATCCAGTAAACCTTCAACAGGTGTGTGTGTGTGTGTGTGAGATGAAGTGACAGAGTATTGATTTACTTCTATAAACACACACATACACAGGTGTTCTCAAAGCGGCTTTACATTACAGTTTTGCCATTTACTCATTCACTCACTCATTCACTCACCCTTTCATACTGCACATCTTTCACTCATCTTTCATACTCACTCACTCACACAACGTGGGCTTAAGTGTCTTTGCCCAAAGACACATCGGCACGTAGACGAGCGGAGCCGGGAATCAAACCCACAACCTGAGAGATTCTCCCACTCAGGACAATGGACTCTTCCACCGAGTGGAACTGAACCAACCATGAACCCAGAGCCATGGGTTGGACCTCAGTGAGTGTCCGGCCTTTAAAAACACACCTGTTCATTTTTCAGCTGTTCTGCAGGGAGGGAGGACACATGGGTATGTAGGAAAGGAAAGACAGAAGGGAACAAGGAGAGGAGAGGAGGAGAGGCAGCAGAGATAAGTGGCTCAGAAAGCCGGTTAATAACAGAGAGAGAGAGAGAGACAGCGAGACACAGAGAGAGCGACACAGAGAGAGAGACAGACAGAGAGAGAGAGGACTAAAAATAACCTGAGCTCAGAGGAAACACCACAGATACAGTAACAACATCTCCACCTTCTGCTGCTGCTGTAAAACACAGTCAGCCCCAAATGTAACGTTGTAGCAACAGCGACGACACACACACACACACACACACACACACACACACAGTAGCTAGGCGAGCACTTGCTCTTTACAGGAAAATAAACACACACACACACACACACACACGGTGCTGCGTTCACGGACACACGAACAGCGCAGGAAACGCTGCGTTGATAACAATGAACTGACCGTGACTGAGCTCCGGTGAGAGCCGTTACTCCTCCTGCTCCCGCTCCTGCTGCCCCTTCTGCTCCTCCTGCTCCTGCTCCTCCCGCTCCGGTTCCGGTTCAGAACAAATCCACAGTGAGATTCTGTGAGAAAAAATTCACGCGATTCACAGAAGAAAAGACGAAAAAAAAAAATCGCGTGTGTGTGTGGCTCCGTTGACCGAACACACACACGTACAGAGATATACTGGGACACACACTCTCTCCCTCTCTCTTTCACACACACACACACACACACACACACGTCCTGTTTCTGAGAGAACTGCTGCTGCAACTGCTGCTGACACTGAGAGAGGGGGCGGAGCATCACCGTCTTTACATGACTCCTCCCCTCAAAACTGCCTCCTCCCTTTTTTTGACAGACGTTCACATCAGGAGACACATGTACACACACGTACACACACACACGCACACGTACACACAGGGTGGTGACATGGTGAACTGTGGTGATGTGTTAAACTTCAGCAGTTACAGAAGCTTTCTGAAAGTTACAAAGTGCAGTGGCTGAGATCACAGTAACACAGGAGCTGCTGGTTTAACATGTTTCTCACAGGTTCTGGAGCTGCTGTTCTAACATGTTCCTCACAGGTTCTGGAGCTGGTTTCTAACATGTTCCTCAGGTTCTGGAGCTGCTGGTCTAACATGTTCCTCACAGGTTCTGGAGCTGCTGGTCTAACATGTTCCTCACAGGTTCTGGAGCTGCTGGTCTAACATGTGCCTCACAGGTTCTGGAGCTGCTGGTCTAACATGTTTCTCATAGGATCTGGAGCTGCTGGTCTTACATGTTCCTCACAGGTTCTGGAGCTAGTTTCTAACATGTTCCTCAGGTTCTGGAGCTGCTGGTCTAACATGTTCCTCACAGGTTCTGGAGCTGCTGGTCTAACATGTTCCTCACAGGTTCGGGGGCTGCTGGTTGAACATGTTCCTCACAGGTTCTGGAGCTGCTGGTCTAACATGTTCCTCACAGGTTCCTCACAGGTTCTGGAGAGAGAGAGAGAGACCTCACAGAGAGACCTCAGAGGTTCTGGAGCTGCTGGTCTAACATGTTCCTCACAGGTTCTGGAGCTGGTTTCTAACATGTTCCTCAGGTTCTGGAGCTGCTGGTTTAACATGTTTCTCACAGGATCTGGAGCTGCTGGTCTAACATGTTCCTCAGGTTCTGGAGCTGCTGGTCTAACATGTTCCTCAGGTTCTGGAGCTGCTGGTCTAACATGTTCCTCACAGGTTCTGGAGCTGCTGGTCTAACATGTTCCTCACAGGTTCTAGAGCTGCTGGTCTAACATGTGCCTCACAGGTTCTGGAGCTGCTGGTTTAACATGTTTCTCATAGGATCTGGAGCTGCTGGTCTAACATGTTCCTCACAGGTTCTGGAGCTGGTTTCTAACATGTTCCTCACAGGTTCGGGAGCTGCTGGTTGGACATGTTCCTCACAGGTTCTGGAGCTGCTGGTCCAACATGTTTCTCACAGGTTCCTCACAGGTTCCTCACAGGTTCTGGAGAGAGAGAGAGAGACCTCACAGAGAGACCTCACAGGTTCTGGAGCTGCTGGTCTAACATGTTCCTCACAGGTTCTGGAGCTGGTTTCTAACATGTTCCTCACAGGTTCTGGAGCTGGTTTCTAACATGTTCCTCAGGTTCTGGAGCTGCTGGTCTAACATGTTCCTCAGGTTCTGGAGCTGCTGGTCGAACATGTTCCTCACAGGTTCTGGAGCTGCTGGTCTAACATGTTCCTCACAGGTTCCTCACAGGTTCTGGAGAGAGAGAGAGAGAGGAGAGAGAGAGAGAGAGAGAGAGAGACCTCATAGAGAGACCTCACAGGTTCTGGAGCTGCTGGTCTAACATGTTCCTCACAGGTTCTGGAGCTGCTGGTCTAACATGTTCCTCACAGGTTCTGGAGCTGCTGGTCTAACATGTTCCTCACAGGTTCTGGAGCTGCTGGTCTAACATGTTCCTTTACAGGTTTTGGAGCAGGTTTCTAACATGTTCCTCACAGGTTCTGGAGCTGCTGGTCGAACATGTTCCTCACAGGTTCTGGAGCTGCTGGTCTAACATGTTCCTCACAGGTTCTGGAGCTGCTGGTCGAACGTTCCTCACAGGTTCTGGAGAGAGAGAGACACCTCACAGAGAGACCTCACAGGTTCTGGAGCTGCTGGTCTAACATGTTCCTCACAGGTTCTGGTGCTGCTGGTCTAACATGTTCCTCACAGGTTCTGGAGCTGGTTTCTAACATGTTCCTCACAGATTCTGGAGCTGCTGGTCTAACATGTTCCTCACAGGTTCTGGAGCTGCTGGTCTAACATGTTCCTCACAGGTTCTGGAGCTGGTTTCTAACATGTTCCTCACAGACTCTGGAGCTGCTGGTCTAACATGTTCCTCACAGGTTCTGGAGCTGGTTTCTGGTTTCTCCCTCTGTGTAAACCACTCCCCCTGTAAACCACTCCCTCTGTGTAAACCACTCCCTCTGTATGGACCACCCTGACCTGGTGAGGTTGTAGTTCCTCTCACAGACAGCAGAGGGCCACATCAGAAACTGAATGTTTGTGGTTTCATTGAATTTTCGAATGTTGAGCAGTTAAAATGAATCGTGTTGAAACAAAATAAAAGTCTGAAGGTCTGAAAGCAAAGCGTTTTTCAAAATAAAAGGCTTTGTTTCTGTCCACATTAAAACATAAGGCCACAGTTTTCAAAATAAGAGTCTCTGTTTTTGTTAAAACACAAGAAAGTGGTTTTCAAAATAAAAGCCTAAATTTCTCCACAGTTTTTCAAAATAAAAGCCTGTCAGTCATCATCTACCGCTTTATCCTCCACCAGAGGGTCGCAGGGGGTGCTGTGCCAATCTCAGCTACATCGGGCGATAGGCGGGGTACACCCTGGACAGTTTGCCAGTCCATTGCAGGGCCACACACACACACAGATAGCGACAAACAACCATTCACTCTCACACTCACACTCACGGTCAATTTAGAGTGTCCAATTTACCTAATCCCCACATTGCATGTTTTTGGACTGTGGGAGGAAGCGAACTCGGAGAGAACCTGCAAACTCCATGCAGAAAGGCAGAAATGCCCTTGTTCCAACCGGGGCTCGAACCCGGGTCTTATCACTGCAAGGCGAGAGTTCTAACCACTGTGTGACCCAATAAAAGTCTGTTTAAAATAAAAATCAGAGATTCTTTTGGTCAATTAAATCACAGATTTCAAAATAAAAGTCCCAGTTTAACAGGCAGCAGCAGTGCATGTGTGTGTGAACTGTGAGTGGACACTGTCTTCACACACAGAGGAGTCACTGTGTCCTCAGGCGTGGACGGAGGAGAACGAGTTCGCAAAGAGAGTGAACGCAAATATTTACATTCACACGTTTTAATAAATGCACTTTCCTGAATGAAAGAGTGAATAAATGGACCAAGACACAACAACCCCCCCCTGCCCACCCACCTCCTGTATCCACACAACCTTTAAATAATCACAAATAAGTGATTTTAGTAAACACAGACAAACACAGATCAGACTGAGACAACACAACAACAAAGAGAATCTTCAAGCAAACGTTTCCACACAAGGCTGCAGGCGCACACACACAGATCCACACACACCCACACACAGATACACAGACACACACTACGTTTTTCAGTCAACAACAGTTTTCACCTCAAAGTCGTCACATTGGTGTTTTAGAGCAGATTAAAAGAGTTGATCTGAGTCTGACACTGTGTGTGTGTGTGTGTGTGTGTGTGGTGGCAGTGGCCTGTGGCTCAGTGCCAATCACTCCTCAGTTTGCAATTACAAAGAGCCGAGAGGCTGCAGGTAATCACCATTGATCAGTGCATGTGTACACACACACACACACACACACATTGATCCAGCCTCTAGGGAAGATGGCGAGTGTGAGACACAGAGAGAGAGAGAGAGAGAGAGAGAGGAGAAACAACAGAGATACAGACACAGGGGTGTAGGGGTGTGTGTGTGTGTCTGTGTTCAGGTTGATTTAAGGTCGTCTTCATTAACAAAAACACACATTAATTATGTTGAATTCAATATGAAAACTAATTCATCTGTTATTTCTATGTTCACGTTCAGTTTCTGTCATCAGCATTTTGAGCCATCACACAAGACTTTTCCAACAGGAGACACACATCACTGTCCTGAGCTGTCCTCCAACACTCAGACAACAGGTGACCTAACGACCCATTCACACCTGGACTCATCACATCTTTATCTCACTGTTAGACAGACTTTTCCAACAGGAAACTGAAGTTTGTAAACCACTCACTCTCGCACACCAAACCTCAAAGAAAAAGACAGTGATTTTAACATCACACACACAGGAGTTGTTGATCCACTGCTGCCTCCATCACTAAGTTCAAATGTATTATTTTGTCACTTCAGTCTTTAAAATATTTAATTTAGACTTAACTCAGTGACACAAAGTGACCACACGAGGCAGCAGAGGTCCAGCAGCTCCAGTGTCCCTGCCAGCTAAAATCACTGATTTTCTCAATGAGGTTTGGTGTGGGAGAGTGAGTAAACTAACGTGTGTCCTCAGTGTTTGTGTAGATGATCAGACGATGAGACTCTTCAGTCTGCAGTGAGAGCTTTGCTCTTAGTTCACATGTTTCAAAGAGAATGTGAAACTTGTGCTTGGCAGCAAAAACAAAGAAGTGAGGGAAAAGTGCAGCCTCTGTGTTCGTCCTCTGTCTTTGTGTGGATTTACAGCCTGAAACATCTGTGCTGTGTCTGCACACACATCAATAACTGTCCACAGCACTGGACACGTCTCTGATCTGGCTGTTTGTCCTTCAGGGAGAAGACGTGGTCTTCAGGACAGGATAGCGTCAACAGCAGCAACAAACAAAGCTCATTGTAAAAGTTTCCTCACAGAAACATCACAGTTTTTTCACTTGTCCACAGTTTGTCTTCACTCTAGGACATGCTGAGTCTTAACTCCTCATCACGTCTCATCATGATGTCTCATCACATCTCATCATGATGTCTCATCGTGTCTCATCATGATGTCTCATCATGATGTCTCATCATATCTCATCATGTCTCATCGTCATGTCTCATCATGTCTCATCATCATGTCTCATCATGGCTCATCATGTCTCATCATCATGTCTCATCATCATGGCTCATCATGGCTCATCATGTCTCATCATCATGTCTCATCATGTCTCATCATCATGTCTCATCATGGCTCATCATCATGTCTCATCATCATGTCTCATCATGGCTCATCATCATGTCTCATCATCATGTCTCATCATGTCTCATCATCATGTCTTGGTCACGGCCTGTTCTCACGCCTGTTGCAGAGTTTAAAGGTTCAGAGGTCACAGGGCTTCACTCCCTGCCCTGTTGTCATGGAGACGAGCTCCTCCACACATGCTGCTCCTCTGTTATTAACGTCTTCAGGCCTCAGCAGGGGAGGAGATACATTAGCATAGGTGATGTTACTGAGTCCTCCCCCTTCATTCACAAGTCCATCTGCCACCTCTGACCTTCAGAACATCACAGGATGTTTTAGACTTTTCTTCTGGAATTAAACTAAAGAGGAGAAGATGCAACAAAACGTCTGAAAGTTTGAAAACTGTTACAAAGATACGTCACTTGGGCCCCGCCCACACTGGGGTTGACATCAAATATAAGGATTTTCCAGGACTTTCCAGGTGAAATTCCCTCTAATTCAAGGACTTTCCTGGTCCAATTCCCTCAAATCCAAGGACCTTTTAAGGACTTTCCAGGTCAAATTGCCTCAAATTCAAAGACCTTTGAAGGACTTTCCAGGTCCAGTTCCCTCAAATTCAAGGACCAAATGTGTTGACACAGTTTAAGATGGGAGGACAACTTTTGTCCTGGACAAGTGATTGTCCTCAAGATCTTGGTCAAAGTCAGTCTTTCTCTTTTGTCTTTGGTGAGACAGAGATGTTGAAATTTTCCTTTCCCGGACATCACGTCATCATTTTCTCTCTCTTAACTTAACTTTACTCGCTCATTGTCCTGCGTCGGCCTCCTCTACATCAAGCAAACAGCAAACATCAAACAGTAGGTGGCGTCGTAAACATCAACTGAACTTTACTGCACCACATTTAAGTACTCTCAATGACCCATGTTTATAATGGCTCTTTCAAGGATTTCAAGGACCTATGGGAAACCTGAAGGGAACATTGATGACAGGAGACATTTACCTAAATATCAACTTTATGTCTTTCTCATCCAAAATTCAAGGACTATCATTTCTATTTAGGGACATTTTCAAAAACTTTCAAGGGCCTTGAATTATTTTTTACAAATCCACAGACTTTTAAGGGTTTAAAGGATGTGTGGGAACGCTGACTCACATGCTTAGACATTTATCACCGTGTGGTTGTTGGAATCACACACAATAAATGTCAAAGCACGGCCACATGAGGGAACTAATTCATGAACACACCGTTTTTTTTCCTGAATGAAACAGTTGTCGTCTTCTCACGGTCTCCGTCCTCTGGTTGACGCATTTCCATGTGAACCTGAAGCTGAGAGGCCAAACATAAAGTGACTTCAGTGACTTTGGCGCTGGATCCTGCTGCTTTACATTTGTTGCTGTTAATGTGACCTAAAGACCAAGTAAAGCCTTGTTGTTGTTGTTATAGCTAACGATGTCTGGCCTGAGACACGGTTATGTCCATGTTTTTTTTGCTTCTGATGCTTAATATGATGTCATCACTTCCTGTTCTGAAGTAAATGAAAAGCATAAAAGAGTTATTCTGCTGTAACAGCTTCAGTGTAAACACGTTAGCGTCACATTGAACAAACATTCACGTTTTACAGCATCTCAAATGTTCACACGTTCACACACACCAAACAACATCGTAGGTTCACTGCTGCTGCTTTTGCACCAGTCAGCAAAATCAAGTTCACACAATTACAGTTAACTCTCTGCTAACAGCTAACAGCTAACAGTTAGCTCCGGGGTTTTCCACACACACACTCTGGTCAGCTCTGGTCAGCACTGGTTAAGTCTCTGTGACAGCATTGTTAGCTCTGGTTAGCTCTGCTTAGCTCTGCTTAGCTCTGGTTAGCACTGGTCAGCTCTGGTTAGCTCTGCTTAGCGTTGGTTAGGGCTGGTTAGCACTGGTCAGCGCTGGTTAGCACTGGTCAGCTCTGGTTAGCTCTGGTTGGCACTGGTTAGCGCTGGTCAGCTCTGATTAGCTGTGGTTAGCGCTGTTAGCTCTGATTAGCTTTGGTTAGCTCTGATTAGCTTTGTTAGCGCTGTTTAGCACCAGTTAGATCTCTCTGACAACATTATTTGCTCAGATAAAATCCAACAGAGTGAGACGTGTCAGTTTCACATCACATCAGCTCTTTGACACTCAATTAATGCGTCAATTGTTTGTGATTAAAGAAGAAGTTTTATGAAACATGTCAGACATGATCACACACACACACGCAGGCACGCACACGCATGCACACACACACACCCACGCACACGTTCACTGGGTTTATAAACCTTTTCTTTTTTTCAGAGTAAAATTCAGCGTAAGCTGCAGCAGATTCATGTAAACATTCCCTGCATACCAATCACTGTTGACACAACCCACATACACTCACACACTGACTGTATAATTTGTGTATGTG